>NC_141996.1:28137358-28444129 GCF_049901715.1 Pseudonaja textilis | reverse complement strand
CAGGAAAAAGACATTGGAAATAAAATGTAGACTGGAGTCTGATTGGAAAGAAAACTTCTCTTTATTGATGAAGCACCAACCACATGTGATTCTGAGACAGCTGACAAAATGGAATTTAGAGTGGGTGGGTTTTTATACCTTCTGGATTCCAAGGGGGTCATGTAGGGGTCATGTAGGAGTCATAGCTGGCTGTATAGGCAAAAGGGGATATGCAAATCCTAGGTGTTTGTCTGAGCTAATTTTGTCAACCTTTTGTTTGTTGCTTATTTGAGTTTCTGTCTTGACCCAGTTTTTCTGAATGGATTGCCAAATCTGCATTTCTAAAGCTGGCCTCCTCAGTTTCTGCTTAGGGCAGGGAAACTGGAACTGGTTTCTGCCTCCCTTAAAGTCCACCCCCCCCCCCCATTTTTCCTTTAGGGGAAATATTTTATCCTGACTTTTTAAATATTTCCCAAAATATTTCATTCTTCCGGGGGGGAGGGGCTTCCCACACTAGCCACAACATCCAATGTCACAAACCGCAATCCCACTTCATAAAAACACACATGTATCCAAGTTGTTGCTCTTCTCTACACTCTTTCTAGAGTCTGTACAGACATACAGGTAGTCCTTGACTTACAATCACAATTGGGATCAGAATTTCAGGCAAAAAAGGAACATTAGCCCCCTAACCACTCAACAGGCTCTTCCTCGGTAAATAATTTGGAACTCATTAGAGAAGAACAAAAATTGTTTTGGAGATATTAGCTGGAGAAAGATTTAAGTTCCTCTCCATGTTGGCAAACTGATCTTCTTGGCATAATGCAAGGCTTATTTTCAGGTAAGCAAAGAAGAACCTTAAATTGGAAACTTTAAATTTAGCCCTAGAACCATTTGAGTTGTGGATAGAGAAGCAGGAACATAAACTACAGAATCCTCTAAGACTTCATGCCCCAGAAGACTGATCTGCCGAAATGAATAGACCTATTTCTTGCATCTGATGAAATGTGAGAAGAGATCTGGTAAATTACTCTAATTATGAAAAACTTCTCATAAACCCTCTGGCTCACACTCATAAAGGGTCTCCTTAGGATCCTCTAAAGTAGAACAAGACACAGATGGCTTTTGATGCTCTTCATCAAAGTGAGCCAGACACAGGAAGGGATGTTTCTAATCATTCTCCAATGATAAACTTCCCAACTATTTTGAAAGGAGAGGACTCTTCCCCAGGAAACTTTTCACATCAATAGAAATAATCTTCTAAAACAAGATCCTTCCTGATGTTCCTCACTTTGGACTTGAGGAATGTTGTGACTGAAAGAGAGATGGTTGTTAAAAAAACAAGACATTTGCACTCATCTCTTTACTGTCTCACAACTAAACAAAGGCAAGAACCCTTGTTCCACTTAGGAAGAACTTCCAAAGTCAGTTCTCTGTCAATAAACTAAGAACTAGCAGAAAGAACACAGGAAGACTACTTGGATACTGAATGCTTCCATCAGCTGGGAACCCAGAGACACTGACTGCTTGGAGCTGAAGCAAGAGCAAGCTTTATTTCTCAGATTTAGAGATTGACCTTCTTACTTACATCCTACCCTCTTAATCCTACCCTTTATCTCTGGGGCAGCTCTTTGGAGTTACTTTATAAAGAAGTAAAAATAGAAATCTAGTTCTTTCCTTCAGGCCAATGTTTCCTTGTGCTGCTGCACTCTTGGCTCCTAAGTACCTATAAGTTGGTAGTAAATCAGTCCTGACAAGGGGCCTGTTTCCCAGGCTTCAATGATTTCTCTAGCTCCCCCCCCACTCTGCCAACAATTGTGGTGGCTGCAAAACTGAATGCATGTTCTTGTTCATTGAGTGTGAGTCTACTAGCACAAGGAAAGAACAATTAATGACTTAATAGCCAACCCCCTAATTAACAACTAATAGCTAAACACAACCAGTAACCATATAAATATAACACATAGAACAACCTAGTGCACATTTTCTGGAGAGAGGGAGAGAAGTTGCCTGATGATGGGCTCCAGCATGAGCCTGAAAGCCTGTAAGAATAAACCTTTGGTCCCAGTGACTGATTCAGATTGCATCCTGCAACATTATCCCGGGACATGTATATTTACCTTCATTTGAGACACACGAGTATCAAGATCTTCATAGTCATAGCATGCACACACTCAGACCCATCCTCTTGAAAAAAGCTCCTTCTTTAACTCTGCATAAGCTACATCTGCATTTCTCTCTTGAGTGGGACTATCTCCTCTCTCCCTCCACTGATACACATAATACAATTTCTCTGCTTCCTTTGGAGAAATCGATATTGTTTGAACATTGGAAATTTGATTTCTCTCCAGGAGGCCCACTCAGCTCCTTGCAAAGGTTCCTTAATGACAACCAGCTGGGGATCATTTAGAAGCAGAGAAAAAAGGGAAGGAGAGTCTGTTCTCCATCCTTTTCTTGCAGTTGTGGCTGGGAAATAAAAGGATTTTGGTCATTTCAAGAGCTGCCATAGCTCAGGAGGCAGAACAGGGTCTACATAATTACTGTTGCACCCTTACTGGATATCTAGAAGGAGAATTGATTGGATTGTGGTCCTTCTTGTTGGTCCTCACCATTCCAAGATAAGCAGATGGGAAGATCCGAACATGACTGATTTATGAACACTTTGGGCAGGGATCTGGAGAGGACAATATGCCAGGTGGACATGACTGTGAAAGGGGAGCAAATGTATGATGCAGCTAAATAGCCTCATGGTTTTCAGATATAGCAGAGGTCAGGTAGACCCTTTGGACAATGCCCTCCTCCTAGCAAGAAACTTCTCTGTATATTCTGTGGGATACAACACTGGGCTCTATGCTATTCTCTAAAACAGTGTCTCTCAATCTTGGCAGCTTGAACATGTGTGGCATGGCTGTTTAAGGAATTCTGGAAGTTGAAGTTCATATCGCTTCAAATTGCCAAGGTTGAGACATACTGCTCTAAGCAGGGGTCTCCAACCTTGGCAACTTTAAGACTTGTGGACTTCAACTCCCAGAATTTGCTGGCTTGAGGAATTCTGGAAGTTGAAATACACAAGTCTTAAAGTTTCCGAGGTTGGAGACCCCTGCTTAGAGCATTCAAAATTATTTTTTTTCCTACTGCTTTATCATTCAGCAGCATAAGATACCTAATGAGAGACAGAATGGAATAGCTAATATCTCTTACACACATTTCCTCCTTTTTGCCTTTCTGGGCTTTCAAGAGGCCAGATATCTCCTTGCCCTTCCTTTCTTCTGCCTTAACATCATCATTCTTGTTGGAAACTCCATTCTGATCTACACAGTGAAAGTAGAAGAGATTATCCACACCCCCATGTGCTTTTTGATTGCTTTGTTCTTCTTGGTGAAAGTTTGTGGGACCACAGTTATCTTTCTTCAGATGATTGTCAGTTTCCTGCTGGAGGCAGCCACATCTCCTTGACATCATGCCTCACACAGATATTCTTCCTCTATTTCGTGCTTATGCTAGAATGTGATATCTTCCTCCTCATGGCTTTGGACAGATACATGGCCATTTGCCATCCACTGTCCTATGCAGACATTGTGACCAGGAAGCTGCTAGTGGTGCTTATTCTTGTGGGTCTTGTTTGTAGTATGGCTGTTGATAGTCCAGTAATGATCTTGGCTTCCCAGATGTGATTTTGCAGGTCCAATATTATTGAGCACTTTGTCTGTGAGCATATGGCTCTGATAAAACTGGCCTGCAGTGATACTTCCAGGAATAAAGTTGTAGCCCTAGTGGCACTAATGTTTTTGACCTCAATGTCCTCTTGGGCTCCTACAGTTGTATCATCCATGTGGCATTATGCATATCATCTGGCCATCTCTGGTGCAAAATCTTTCACACCTGTGGCACTCATCTTATGGTCATCTTCATAATCTATTCTTGCAGTCTCATCTTCCCCATCATGTATCGCCTGGCCAAATCTGCTAGTCAGGATGTCCACAGCGTCATCAGTGCACTTTACCTGTTTCTTCCATGGATTGTTAACCCCATCATTTATGGTATAATAACTAAAGAGATCTAGGTCAATGTTCTTAAGCTCTTCCAGAGAAAGACATTCTTTTGATCGTGAAAAAAGTTACTGCTATTAACAGAGGCAAATGATGAACATGCCAAGAGGTAGCTGTCAAGAAAAGCCCATTTTTTGTGGTTAGATGAACTTTTTGCCAAGGAATATTGTCCAGTTGGACATAGTCAATGGAAACTGAAGTCTCCAAATTTGATGGAAAGCAGGAAAGGCAGATCTAGATCAATCCAAATGATTGGTTAGTGGAGAATGGGGAATGTTCCCCCTGATGTCTCTGAATCCAACAACATGAGTGAACAAGTGCACCACATTCTTCTGCGGAAGGACTGCTGAAGGTCACTCTTTTCTCTTGGCAAGCGTTGGACCAGGTTGACAAACCTATAGGAAGGGCCCCTTTTTCTCCCATTGACCTACCTGTGATTTTCTGTGAATGCAACATTGTTTTTTTTTTAACTTAGCACAGAAAAGTATGAGACATTAAGCAGTCCATTTAATAAAATCAGTTATATACACATATACCCACTTCTGTTTTTCATGAACTTAATTGCTAGTCTTGGGCTCCTAGTCACACCGATACATATATGGCCACATATATGGAGGAGAATGGTTCTACCCCTAGGACTTTCTACAAGTGCATTGTGTAGAACTAGCTCAGTGGTTCCCAAAGTGGGCAGTACCGCCCCCTGGGGGGGTGGGATGCCTTAGGGGGGTGCTAAGAGGCAAGGGGGCCAGCAAGGGGGCACTAAGAGGTGCCAGGGGTGCGCTGGAGGTGGGCTCTTCGCAGGGCGCAATTCAGGGGTGGGATTCTACCGGTTCATTACTATTCCTGGTAGTTGGAGAACTGGTAAAATGAGCCCCTACCTGGCCCTGCTCCTCTCCACCTGCTCCTCTGTTCCCTGGCCAGTCAGTCCTTATTGTGCATATGCAATATCATGTGCATGCGCAACGATCACTGATGGCCACAGCAGCGCATTGGAGAAGCAGAGCAAGTAAAGTCAGAGGTTGGTAATTTTTGCTCCAAAAAGCATCTAGATGCCATGTGTTTTTTTGGTGCGGCTGGAGTGCAGCTGCACTGGAAAAAAAACATGTGGTGGCTGGAGTTTTTTTGCAGGCACAGGGGATCAGTGCAGCACTGCAGGCGGGATTCACCCTTCCCATCCCGGAAGCGCTGCCTGCACCAAGCCGCAACAGCTCCCCACCTGGGCTAGGTCAAGCTGGCTGCAAGGAAGGTCTCCCAGTGGCTGGCAGGATGGACCCGTGGCAGGGTGGTTCTCCTGGCCAGGTCCGCTGCTGCCTCCAAGTCACCCAGAAAGCTCAACAAGTGATGCCCAGAGCCATGGAACGAGAGAGATAGAAAGCCGGACTTCTTCCCCAGAGCCACCCAGATCCTTCTGGCAGTGGCTGGAGATGAAGCCTCCTCCGCAGGTGGGTGAAGGGGGTTCTCTTGCAGGGCAACAGTGGGGTGCGAGGAAGGCAAGACATATGCGCGCACCCTCGTTACACCAAGATTTCCAGCAAAAAGGCGGCCAGGTTTTGAAAAGCAAAGGAAACCTCTGGCTTCCACGCTAAATCATGGTTAGCTGAATTAACCTAATTATCTGGGTTAGGTAACCTATTAACCATCCTGATGGTTTAGGTTTGCATCATAAAATTACACCAAATTTTAAGTCATTAACCACACCTTCAGCATCTCCAGTTTACACCAGGCTAGATTTCAAGATGCATGGTGTAGAGTGGCATTGAGAGCTGGGCAGCATTCAAAGTTCATAAATTATTATCGATCATAGAAAGAAAAGGGTATATAAGGAATATCTTCTAAAGATGGTGACATTTGTACTGTACAGTATAGTATTTTCACATACTTCTTCCATCTTTGTTTGATCTCTTTTGAACTGGTTACTATCTGTCCATTAGCCTCCTTTACTACCCAATTTGTGGCTGTGACCTCCTGAGTTCAGAGAACTTTTGGATAACTTTCCTTGGCTTTCCATGTCTGTTTCTTCAGTGTCTCTACAGATATCGTTCTAATACTGCTTGTCTCTGCTAACAGCTCTCTGAAATTCTGTGGTCTTTGTCTTTAATTTTGACTTAGAAACTGGGAAACCATGAATTGCTCAATTGGGGATTAAAGCTGCCTGGGTTATTCTCTTTTAGGCCAACCTACCTAACAAGGTTGCTGTGGGGAAGAAAGGAGAGATAACACAGCTTTCAATTAAAGTGTGCTATAAATATAGGAAATAAATAAAATTGATTTCATTCCACTGTGGTTTTCTATCAATGAGTTTCAGCAATTGAACCAGTGTAAATACCCTTTCCTATTTGCTACAGCAAATAATATCATAGATAGTCCTCAATTTACGGCCACAATTGCTCCCAGAATTCTGTTGCTAAACAAGATGATTAAGTGAGTCATGCCTAATTTATGCAGTCCAGCTGCACCAAAAAAAAACATGGCCGCTGCAGGCATTCATGACAAGGGTGACATGGGCTGGTGGGGAGCCCAGCGACAATAATGGCTCAGCCCTGGATTGCCTTCCCTGGCAGCTAGCTGTGGGAGGAAGGTAAAGTCATGGCCATGGTACAACGAAAGAGGCAGTTGTGGGTGAGGAAATGGGGAGATTAAGGGCCAGAGCCTTTGAAAGGGGAAACAGGGTGATGCAGGATTAGCCCAGGCCTGCCTGGGCAGAAAATAGGTAGATAGGTTAAGGAAGAGATAGAGAGAGGGGGAATGAGAGAAAGAGAGAAAGAGAGAAAGAGAGAGAGAGAGAGACCTAATGCATCAGATTGAAATGAGGCCTAGTTTAAAGGCCCTTTTCCACATTGAAACATCTTTGCCAGCATCTTTGCCAGAACATTGAAACATCTTTGGCTTCTAATTAAAGGTTTTGTGGACAAAACATGGTCAAGACTATCAGGAAGCTTTCACATTTTGTTGAGGCTTTAAACTGGATCCATTGGACCAGACCTCCACCCTAAAAAATTACTTTTCCCTAATGTATTACAGTGCCAATTTTGAAGAAGGCAAAACCAAAATGTACTGGTAAATTACAAGGAGAACACACACACACACACACACAACCTTCTAACCCTGCTGGAGCAGGTGATTGGAGTAGAATAGATATTATCTTTCTCCTCCCTCCCTCCTTCTTTACTTCTTTTTCTCTCTGTCCCTTCCTTCCATCTCCCCTTCTTTCTTTGTCTGTCCCACTTTCTTTCTGTCCCTTTTCTCTTTCTTTTCTTTCTTCTCTCTTTCTCTCTCTCTCTCTTTTCTCTCTCTTTCTTTCTTCTCTCTCTCTCTCTTTTTTCCTCTCTCAGGCTCACCCCATTGACTTGACTTGCTTGGGCAGGTCCCTCCAGAGCAGTGGACTCAATGGGGTGGACCTGCGGGGCCGGCACCTAGAATGTGGCAGTGGCGGAGCATTTGAAAAGTAGAGCAAAGCCAGAGGTCGGTAATTTTTGCTGCAAAGAATCACAAAATTTTCTGGGCTGTGTACAGGAAGGGAGACACATGTCAATGCAATTCAGCAACATAAAATAAAGAAATACAAATAAAACAAATCAACAAGAATTGGCAAAGCATTTCTGTTAGGTTTTATTCACTACTAGAATCTAATCAGAGATGCTTTGCCGATTCTAGTCCAATGACCTGCTCCAGCAGAGTTAGAAGGGAGTGGGAGTGTGTCTGTGTGTCTGTGTGTGTCTGTGTGCATGGCTGTCAAAACTCCAAAAACAGGTCAAGTAGCTCTGGGGAGGCTAGTCATAAATTACAACACTTGCTAAGCAATCGGCCATTAAGTGAGGACCACTTGTATTTGGTTTGCCAGTAACCTGGCCACAACCACTCAGTCGTGATCACCAAACCACACATACTTGGTCACGTGACCAGCAAGCCACCCCCAGCCAGTCACTTGACCAGAAAGCCACACCCTCAAATTAGACCATGGTCACGGAAATTTTAATCCCACCCCTGGGTGGGGGCAGGGCACCAAGGATGAGTTTGTAGCACCAAGGGGTCGATGGACTGAAAAAGTTTGGGAACCACTGATCTAGCTCTTCCTTCTTTTCCCTCCCATATGTCTCCAGAATGCCTGTTCGAGGGAAATGAAAACAAAACATTTTAAATTAGACATTTCCCCCTCTAAAACAGGTCCAGGTCCATGGATAACATAGAAAAACCTATACAGAGACTATTATTCTTCTCCAGGCTGTAGCACTATGGGGACACATAACTCTTCCTTCACCATTTCTTCCTTCTCTTCTCACTCTTTCTCTGTCCTCTTTTAGCAGAATCTACATTACTACTCTCACTTTCCCATCCATCTGCTCTTCTTTCTCATCTTCCTTTCTCAGCAGCATCTTCTGGTCTCTCCTTCACTTCATTCCATCACATTCTTTCCTTCTTCTCATGCCAAGTCCTCATATCCCCTCTCCAAACATCTGATATGCTGGGAGATGAAATGGTGCCAGGATTTTTCTTGCTCTGCTGTTGGCCACCAAATGGTGGAATTCTACAGTTGGCAATATTGTCGAAACACTAACCATTTAATCACCTTGAAGCAGGGGTGGGGGGGTGGAATTGTTTTTATCTTCAGATGTTGGGACATCATAAGCATGTACACATTTATAAGTGGATGAATCAAGTCCTCAGAGAATTGTTGGCCAACAGGGTCTTGTCATTCTGAATAATAGCTGAGCACACAGAACAACCCAGAAATTCAATGCACATTTGCTATCTCTAACAATAAGGGATTGTCTTGCTTCTTCATGAGATTATTCAAAATAATATTATTCTTTCCCCATTTCACAGGAAGATACCACTAACATCATACTCTCTTTTGTCTTCAAGGTATTTTTGTGAATATAGAAGCAAAATTATTTGCGGGGAGGGAGGTTAAAAAAAAATCAAAATGGCAGTCATAGGCTATTTATTCTTTTGAATAAAATCACAGCTGTAATTTTAAATCTATGAGAGGAGGGATGGATTGTGAAAAAATGCCCTCCACTCTTCCCAGCAAACCTGCTGTTCCCTCTTGCAAGATGTTTGCGGTGTCTAGTTGTTTTTTTTACAGTGGTTCCAAAATGTTTATTTATGTAAATAAATTTATATTATAAATTTATATGTCACCCATCTCACTGTCCTGACTGACTCTGGATAGCTTACAATAGAATGCAACATAAGTATAAAAACATTACAATTAACATTAGCAACAATTACATAAACATTTAAACCAAGAGCACAGACAATAAAGAGATGGATTTGTGCCTCTCATTCAGTCAACAACTACCAGCCTAGGGTACTTTCACTGGGGCCCCAAACCAAACACCAAGTTTTAAGGTTGTTCTGGAAGGCCAGAACGACAGATCTCACCTCAGAGGGAAGATGATCCAGAGGGCAGAGGTCACTGAAGAGAAGGCTCTTTTATCTCCTTACTGAACTAAGGATACTTGTTTAATACAATGTTTATACACTGCTCAAAAAAATAAAGGGAACACAAAAATAAGACATCCTAGATCTGAATGAATGAAATATTCTTATTAAATACTTTGTTCATTACATAGTTGAATGTGCTGACAACAAAATTACACAAAAATTATCAGTGGAAGTCAAATTTAGCAACCCATGGAGGTCTGGATTTGGAGTTACACTCAAAATTAAAGTGGAAAAAAATATTACAGGCTGATCCAACTTTGATGTAATGTCCTTAAAACAAGTCAAAATGAGGCTCAGCAGTGTGTGTTGTCTCCAAGTGCCTGTATGATCTCCCTACAATGCCTGGGCATGCTCCTGATGAGGTGGCGGATGGTCTCCTGAGGGATCTCCTCCCACACCTGGACAGAAACCCCCCAACTCCTGGACAGTCTGTGGTGCAATGTGGCGTTGGTGGATGGAGCGAGACATGATGTCCCAGATGTGCTCAATTGGATTCAGGTCTGGGGAATGGGCGGGCCAGTCCATAGCTTCAATGCCTTCGTACTGACACTCTCCAGCCACATTGTCGTGCATTAGGAGGAACCCAGGGCCAACCGCACCAGCATATGGTCTCACAAGGGGTCTGAGGATCTCATCTCGGTACCTAATGGCAGTCAGGCTACCTCTGGCGAGCACATGGAGGGCTGTGCATCCCCCTAAAGAAATGCCACCCCATACCATTACTGAGCCACTGCCAAACCAGTCATGCTGGAGGATGTTGCAGGCAGCAGAACGTTATCCACGGCGTCTCCAGACCCTGTCACATCTGTCACATGTGCTCAGTGTGAACCTGCTTTCATCTGTGAAGAGCACAGGGTGCCAGTGGTGAATTTGCCAATCTTGGTGTTCTCTGGCAAATGCCAAACATCCTGCACGGTTTTGGGTTGTAAGCAAAACCCCCACCTGTGGACATTGGGCCCTCATACCACCCTCATGGAGTCTATTTCTGACCATTTGAGCAGCCACATGCACATTTGTGGCCCGCTGAAGGTCATTTTGCAGGGCTCTGGCAGTGCTCCTCCTGTCCCTCCTTGCACAAAGGAGGAGGTAGTGGTACTGATGCTGGGTTGTTGCCCTCCTACGGCTTCCTCCATGTCTCCTGATGTACTGGCCTGTCTCCTGGTAGTGCCTCCATGCTCTGGACACTACGCTGACAGACACAGCAAACCTTCTTGCCACAGCTCGCATTGATGTGCCATCCTGGATGAGCTGCACTCCCTGTGCCACTTGTGTGGGTTGTAGACTCCGTCTCATGCTACCACTAGAGTGAAAGCTCCGCCAGCATTCCAAAGTGACCAAACCATCAGCCAGAAAGCATAGGACCTGAGAAGTGGTCTGTGGTCACCACCTGCAGAACCACTCCTTTATTGGGGATGTCTTGCTAACTGCCTATGCTTTCCATTCCATTTGCACAACAGCACGTGAAATTGATTGTCAATCAGTGTTGCTACCTAAGTGGACAGTTTGATTTCACAGAAGTGTGATTGTCTTGGAGTTACATTGTGTTGTTTAAGTGTTCCCTTTATTTTTTTGAGCAGTGTATTTATACAGTTCCACTTTAACTTTTCACTACATGGGGTGATAATTTTATGGATATGAAGGACATATTACTATTCCTCTGGTGTAAAATTATAAAAAAAAATGGGAACCAACCATAGCTGATTTGATGAATCATTCATTTCCAACAGTTTTCACCCTTGCCAGTTATTTTAGGAGACAGTCCCATTGTCCAGAGTAGCTATTGTTACCTGTTTAAGTATTTTACTAAATGTGTGCTTAATATATAGCTACAGCAATTATCTCTTAACCATAGTACTCTTCACAAGCTTTAGAAATTATTATAATAAAGATACATTTTTATAACATGAAACTGCTGGAGAGAAGTAACCTAAAATATATTAGAAGAGCAAATTTGATTACCCAAAGCAGTGCATTCGACTAACTGATTTGGTTTAATGTTTTTCGATGCTTTTTATGATGTAAGCTGCCCAGAGTCATTGGATGTGAGATGAAAAGCAAATACATTTTATAAATAAAATAAAATAGAAATTGAATATTTTAGCTGTTTCATGTTTGGTAATAAAGACCAAAGTTTTTCATTAAAAGACTTTAATGAAAAGTAACAGTGTTTGTTCAGGCCATGCAAAATTTTTGTCCTCAGCCAATTCTAAATTTGTTAAAAATATGGTTATAAAAATATTTAGTATCTCTATAGGCAGCTATATCAGTAACCAAGATCATTAGTTTGGGGTTCAATTTCCCAGCTGTTCATTATAAGATAGGCCAAAGTAACTCAGCATGAATAATAATGCACCATTAAAGTTACTTGTTGCTCTACATATACAATAAGAAATTAACACATATTAGCCAAATTGAAATTGGATTCGATAAAAGAATGTACAATAGGGGAGATATGGGAAAAGCAGTTCATTTGTTAAGTAGATGTTTGCTGTTTGCCTTTATTCAGGTTTCAAATTGAAAATTATAAAACTGCAAATGTCTATATTGATCCATGCTGTCACGGAAGCATCAATACATGTAACCAAATTTTCTGCAAACCTAATTTTTAAAAATACCCCAAGTATATTTTCTTTGTGTGTATTTTGTGTTGATGGTTGTTGAGATTGTATTGGCAGATCAACTTTGTGGCACATCAGAAGAAACAGATTATATTAATTCCTTTCAGTTAGGATTTAGATCTGGGAATGGGACTGAAACAGCATTGGCTGCTCTCTTAGATATCCTGTACAAGGATCTGGATGAAAGTAGTGTGACCTTTGTGGTCCTATTGGACCTCTCAGCAGTTTTTAGTACTAATAACCATGATAACTTCCTCGAAATGACTGCGGGCTGTTCCTTCCTTAGTGGAAACATCTTCAATTTCAGTATATTGGGTGGTAGATGAGAGAGTAATATATAAGGTGCTTCCTCCCCTGCTGCAAAACCAGTGAGAGAGTTGGTTTAAGTTTGGGGTGCAGTACCATTTAGCTTACATATTGCAGCTGAACTATAGAGGATATGCTATTGGTGTCCTCTCTTCATACCTGGAGGCTATAAAGGTCTGGATGGGAATAAATAGACTGAAGCACAACTCAAGTAAGATGTAGTTGCTGATGATGCACTGGGTTTCTCTGTTGACACTTGTGTTATAGATGAGCATGCATGACTTATGAAAGAGCAGATTTGCTGTTTGAGTATTTCAAGGTGATCAGCCCAGCTGGAGGACATGCCCCTGGCATATGCACAAGAGGCAGCAAGCGCATGGGGACAGACGGTATCTGGCAGCACCTGCAGCCCGCCGGTCCCTTGGTCAGTGCACTCTGGGGCTGTGCAACACAGGGGAGGGAAGGCAGTCAATCCGGATGCACTGCGCGGGCTGCGACAAAGCCAAGAGACGTGACGATGGCCACCCACTCCAGCCCACTAACTCTTGGCTTTCTAACAGTGGAATTGCCTGCCTATCCTTTGCACCTGTCAGTTACTGATGTTGCCGCCAAAAGATGAGCCTCCCACAGCCAACCACCACTGCAGCCCACCCACTCTCAGCTTTCCTGGGGCCTGCACAGCACATCCAGTTCATGTGCCTCCCTGCCTCTGCCTCTGTCTATTAGCTGCTTGGACAGCTAATAACTGACTTGCCCTGTGTGGGCTGAGACTACTACTGGACATTGATGGCCCGCATGCACTCACCACCTCCTTGGCTGACCATGCTCAGCCCCTTCACTAAGGCTTATTTTTCAAGTAGGGCTTATATTCACTTACTTTAAAATCTGGCTAGGACTTATTTTGGGGGGTAGGTTTTATTTGTGGGGGAGAACACAGGTATCAATGTTTTGAAAAAGTCACTCAGTGGAGATCAGGCTAGCCCCCTTCTGTTTCTTCTAAGAGCTTTCACTTATCGTAAGCACTGTGCTATCATTTATTCTTTTTATTCCTTTTTGTTTGGTTGTTTTCTTTTTATTTTAATTTGTTTGTGTGATTGTCCACTGGTATGCTTTATGATTTTATTGTAATATTTTAAATTGTAATTTTGTTATATACTATGTAAATTGTTGAGAGTTCTTAGGTTGTGGCAGGTTACCATTTAAACAAACAACTTTCACTTGAGATAAATTTTTTACATTTATGCCTATTAATGTGATATTTCAATTAATACAGAAGGTCTATAAAAATGGTTGTGTACATGTAGTAAAGAGGCAGTAAGTTTGCTATATGTCTGTTTTGGCTACTTATCTTAAGAAATCAAGAATTTTGCAAACTAACATTTCTGTAAGTTCTTTGACATAGAACTTCATACTAAAGACCAGGAAAATTTGCTAAACAAGCTTCATTAATTAGATGCAAGAGGAATCCAATTTGTTTTCATCTCACATCAGGTTGTAAGAAATAATTAAACAGATTCCATATTTTATACCTACTTTTCAAAACTTGACATAATACAGAAAAACACTTATTGGATACATGATTTTGATATACTTCAGCAAAGCCCTCTAGAATTTAGGTATAATGCCAGGATTGTGTATAAAACAAATCTTATTGTTTTATTTCCAAATATCACTTTATATATTTTAAGGCAAGATAATGTATTATTAGATGTGGTTTTTACATTTCCTAGAAGAAATCCTTATCCCCTGTATTGAAAACAGGATACAAATAGCTATAGCAAGCTGAGCAATTTGTGACTTGCTGTTTAGTCACAGTTTCCATGTCATGCTTTAGTTTCCATTATGAAAAATTCAGTGCAATGATTTCAGTTTACAAAGCTTTGTCTGTTTTTATCTTTACTTTTCAAGTATGTTGACTGCCTTTTTGTGGTCCCACTGGGACACCATGTGGGAACTCAGAGAATGGCAAGACATTAAAAAGTTATTGCAAAAACTCAACATGAAGACGGTTCAGGAACTACAATCAGAAATAGGTCCTAAAATCATATGCTTTCCTTACTAATTTATCTGTTCTATAACCTACTTAATAATTTAAAGAAAAATGTTAGTATAATTGGGTTCCAGATCCCTTTCTTTCTTAGTAGGATGTCGGCAGAAAATGTCCATTCTGCTCAGGAAATCTCAAAGTTTGTAATCAGACCCTCACAAAGGATTTCCTATCTTTTTAATGTTATAGTAACATGTGCAGAACTCCCAACTCACAGAATTCTCCTCCTGTAATTCAATAAAACATCAGCGTTTTATTGAATCTATTAAATGAGGAGGCAGCATCTGTGAAGCATGCTAAGTTCAAAGGTGCTGCACAGTGCACCTCCCCCGGTATTTCTCTTGCTGCGAGCAGCCTCGCGCTGCACAGCACCTTTAAACTTAGCACATTTTACAAATGAGGGGATTCCAGTGCCATTGCCGCCACCATGTGCTAAGTGTGAAGCATGCTAAGTTCAAAGGTGTTGCACAGCACGCCTCTCTCCCCCATATTTCTCTCGCTGAGAGCAGCCTTGCGCTGCATGGCACCTTTAAATTTAGTGTGCTTCAAATTTGAGGCACCAGTGGCAATGGTGCCGGTGTCCCCTCCTCCCCATTTGTGAAGTGCACAAATTTTAAAGGTGCTGCATGAGGGGCAGGCTACAGGGCGAGACTGCGCCTGACCACCTTTCCCAGGCCTGCTTCCCTGAGGGGGCACCCGACTGTACTTACCGGCTGCTGAAGTGGCCGAGGCAAGCAGGAGGCAGAGGCAGATCTACTGGTAGGTCAAGGTGGTTGGTCAGACTGGCAGGAGGCGGGCGCAGGGCAACTTGAGGCCGTGATGATTGGATGGTGGTCAACCACACTTCCCAGCCTCGCTTCCCCAAGGGGAAGCATAGCAGGAAGAGAAAAGGCAAGCTGTTGAGCCTCACCCCAGGGCTTGCCATAACTGGGGGGGATGCAGCGGCAGCGAGATGGCAATGGTGATGGCAGCAATGGTGCCCAAGGAAGGCAAGGGCAGAGATTCTGGCGCATCGGGACTTCAGGATCAGGTCCCAACCCCGGCACCCATCAGCTGTTTGTGTGGGCAAGGAAGGGTGGGGTAAACAGGGGAGGGCCCAGCCAGTGGTGCGATTTTCCAGTTCTCCAAACTGTGCAGAATCATAACAACTGGTTCTATAGAACCGGTCCAAACCGATAGAATCGGTTCTATAGAACCGGTCCAAACCGATAGAATCCAACCCCTGTTTTTACCCCAAATCAGGCAAAACAGGGAGGCAGATTGAGTTGCTCACAGAATCACAGATTCATTCAGAGATCTATGTTTCTGCCATTGGCTACCTGAGTCTGTCACATAAAATTTGCTTGCAAGCAAACTCATAAAATTTGCATGCCAGGTAAGGAGTGAGTGGGAGAGGCAGCTGGGGCCAACCAGTGGCATAATTTGCCAGTCCTCTGGCAGATAGAATCCCACCCCTGCTGAGAGTGCATTTTGTGTGCGTGTGTAGACCATTTCCAAAAAACCTCAGCTGTGCCGCCCAGACAAGCCCTGCGCATGAGTGTGCAGCATTTCAAATTCCTCTTCTTTCCTGCTTTTTCAACCTCAGCTGTGCTGCACAAAGCAGCTGAGGTTGAAAAAGCAGTAAATAAAGGAGAGCCAAGAGCCCTAGTGAGTGGGTAGTCCAAACAGAGCAGCAGACACCGAACCGGTTCAGTGTGTGCTGCTCTTCAGTGCTACCGGTTCTATAGAACTGGGCCGAACTGGTAGGATCCCACCCCTGGTGAAAGGGACATGGAACTTGGCTATGTGGGCCATCCCTTAAATAAGCAAAAAAGCATATAACCAATAATATCAGGACACTAACCATGACCCTGAAAACTTTCCACTTACCTTCCAAGTACTCTTCATGTACCTCTTCAAGAATACTATGAGTACTCTTTCTTCATTCTAGAATGTCTGCAAGACAGACCTTCTGCTGAACAAGTTGGGAAGGTGGCTTCAAATTGCCTCACAGTAGCTACGACGTATTATAAAAATAAAATATGTCATTATAAAATTCAAGCCTATTATGATCCAAAACTTTATTAAGCTCACAGACCTTCAGAAACAAGACCCCCCTTTTTAGTGAATGTTGCCCCAAGAACTTGCTATAACTTCAAAAAGAATAAATAATATAAATATTTTCCAATATAGTCCAGCTTCTCAGACATCCTATATGGCCATGTACATCATCTTGATCTTTGAAGGAACCCGCTATACTTGATGAGTTCATGACCTTGTTGCAAGTATAACAGAATAACAGAGTTGGAAGGAAGCTTGGAGATCTTCTAGTCCAACTCTCTTCTCATACCATTTCAGATAAGTGATTCAGGTAGCCCATACATGATTTGACATGTGTTTTGGAATAAATCACATGGAAATATGAAAAACATGGGAGTATATTTTTTGCCACTTCATTTTCAAACTTGGAAGCTGTGGCCTTCACTAGAGCTAATAGAACTGCTAGCATTATTCACCTGTTTACATAATGGATCCAGAAGAGCTTATAAGGACTTGGAAATTTCCCTGACATTTTGGTAGGCAGCAGCATCTCATTCTTGATCATAGCAAGACATAGCACTGCATTAGATTGCTCCCACAAGGCCTCTTTTCCAACAGTGTTCCCAGGTGACTCCTTAGTTTGTTGAGGAACTGAATAAAATTAAGCAACTGAAATTATGCCTCAGCTGATGATGCCATAAAACAAGAAGTGAATATGAGCATGCACTGGTAAGAACTCATGTTCCAGCCCACGTGGGAACAATAAGAGCAGCAAAGCATAATTTCTCTGTTCTTAATGCATCTATGGATTCCTGCTTAGCCTTGTTCAGGTAGTGAAGGGTGGAACAAAATGTCTACAAGTTAGTTGGATAATGTTGTTGGTTTCCTTGCAGACAAAGTCTGCTTTGGTGAGCAGACGGGTCAGTTTTATAAACTAGGATACTTTTTTTTTTAGCTTCTAAAACCTGAAGAAGTGGATAAGACTCTTGTTAGTATCCATTCTGCCATCTGTGGCAACGAAGTGGGTGTGCAAGGCTGGGCTAAGGATTCATAGGTGTTTCTGTGAGGAAAACATGTGATGACATAGGATCAGAAAGTCATGCATCTTCTCTTTCATTTCTTGATTCAGCCGTGTTTGAAAATTCTTGCCAGCCACCCACATTCTCTTTCCGAGACAGCAAATCTCAAGACTAATCAAATTCCAGTCCCAGACTGGAAGGACAGGTACTGTGATCTCCCTTCTCAGACAACATACTTGCATAGAATGATTAGCCAGGAGCAAATTAGCCCACCTTGCCATTTAATATACAAGACATGTGGTTCTTGCATGCCCCTCAACCCCAGTAAAAAGAGGCAGAAAGAAATCACTATGAGTGTAAGTATCTTATTTTACCTAACATCTGTCTCTTCCCTACAACTTGAATAGTACCAGAGAAAGATGAAAGACCCATATCCAAGCCATAGTTTTCAGCACTAAAACAACACTGTAAGAATCCCAGAATGTAGTAAAAAAAAGCTAGCAGCATTAGATCACCAAGGCACATTAAAAGAAAACAACAGTCTAAGAAACAACACAAGATAGTACTGAAAGAGAGAGACAATAACATCCATCCCAGACCACTTTAATCCACTACAAACACTAAATAACTCCCTAGTATGTAATCACGCAATTTTATAAGTTTTAAATGGTATTTCCCACATCCAGACAGTCACTTGGTCTAGCTGGGGCTTGGCTCTTTAGTAAGGTGATCAATCATCCTCCTTTAGGGAGGACAGTCCTCCTTTTGTAAGTTCGGTCCTCTCTCGAAAAGTGTCCTCCTACATGTCCTCCTTTTTGATATTTGAAGACTAATGTGAAAATCTCCGTATTTTTATTTATTTATTTATTTTATTTTATTTGTCAAAAGCTTACAATACAATAGAAATAAGAATAAACATAAATTTAAATATAAGAAATAGGAACTAATAATTGGGGACATTTGATATAGTTGATATTTGATCGATGCTGATCTGATCCGTTGTGTGTGATGTGACATATTTGTATTTGACATGATTTGTCAAGGCTCGGTACAGTGTGGTGAGGTGTGATTATGAGATGCATGCGCTCCGCACAGGAGAATTGTTTTGAGAGAGTGCACCACGCGCAAGAGTGCGCCACACACAAGTGGTTTTGTTTTTTTCTTCAATTTATTTGTGTCCTTCTCATTGTAAAAAAGTTGGTCACTTTATCTTTAGTCCAGGGTTGTAACATTGTTTGGGAGCCTCAGTTTCATAATCTAGGGGGAAAAATAGATTGAGACAGATTAAGATAATTGAGCCACCAGAGGATTTGATAACCTATTTAAAAAGATCTCAAAATATAGTCACTGTGAGAAAAGTCCTTATTTAGTCCTCCATTGTGAACATGATGGCCCTGTCAGATGCTGGCTCGGAAGAGAAGGAGGAGTTGGAAACCAGGACCCATCCTGTGGAGATGGCATGGTTCCCTCAGAATGCCCAGACAGTCTGGGAGTCAAGGATGACTCAGTTCTATGCCTGTCTGGCATGCAGGGAGTAGGACCGGACCAGGAGCTACCTGCAGCAGAGGATTGGCTGCGGAAGGCCAGTGATGATGAAAGGCTACAGATCACCTCTGACAAGAAACAGCTGCCTCCCTTGCCCAATCTGCAGGTGAGGAGAGCAGAGCTGAAGGAGGCACAGAAGAGATCAGGGAGGTTGCTTGTGAGGAAGCAGCCCCACCAGTGGTGGGATTCAAATAATTTAACAACCGGTTCTCTGCCCTAATGATTTCTTCCAACCACCAGTTCACCAAACTGCTCAGGAAGTTAACAACCGGTTCTCCTGAAGCGGTGCGAACTGGCCGAATCCCATCACTGAGCCCCACCCTCTTCACATGCAACAGCTTGGTGTGAGATGATTGAGGCGAAAGCAGGGGAAGATGCATTTGTCTTTGGCGTCCTAGCCTTTGTGGACCTTGAATCATATTTCCTGTCTTCATGGACTCTGAACTTCGAACTTGCCTTGCTGACCCTGAATTTTGCCTGTGAACCTTGGACCTTGATTTGCATTTTCAGAACCTCGTACTTTGCCCTCAGCTTTCCTGTGAACCTTGGATTTTGCTTTGTGTTTTTGGGAATCCAGGACTTTGGATTTGTGGACTGTGTTTGTTGTTTGTTGAGCCTCAGGACTCAAATTGTGGGACCATGTAATACTGACCATGGGAGTCTGCTGTTAGGGGCCTTGGAGTGGAGCCTTATTAATTACATGGGATGGTGGGTTATCTGTGACTATACAATAAACTGACTCTAACTAGCATCTGTCCAGTGTGGGATTCAAATTTCTTTACTATCGGTTCTGTGAGCGTGGCTTGGTGGGTGTGACAGGGGAAGGATACTGTAAAATCTCCAGTCAGAGGTGATATTTGCCGGTTCTCCGAACTACTCAAAATTTCCGCTACTAGTTCTCCAGAGCTGGTCAGAACCTGCTGAATACCACCTCTGCATCTGTCCTTGACAGCGTGGCCCAATGTGACTCAAATCTGATTGGAAATCAAAACAAGAATTTGTTGTTCAAGCAGTGTTTAATAAAATGACTTTACAGAGAGCTATTACAGTTCTAGAGAAGGATGGTGAAGTTCAGAGAGCCACAATAGTTGAGGAATCTGTAAACAGAATCCATCAGAATGAAAGAGGTGAATCCAAAAATATTTTGTACCAAGGCAACTTGCAGAGAGGAGTTCTATGTAAATGGAATTTTGCAGTTCATCAACTGGAATGCTACTAAGCTGTCCAGGGGAATAGTTACATCCCATTCAATATCTATGGAACAAATATATATGTGTAACTTCATGAACTGAGTACAGCATGTAGATTTATGCCCCAAGGATGCATAAATAGCAAGCATGGGGCAGAAATGTGGTCTGTCAGAAGAATCCAATGTTTTCTTACCTTGCACGTTTACTTAGTGCTGATCTGCATGACTAGGTTGTTCTGGAACAAATACAGGCCTTTGACTGTTTCTCCAAGACAGGAAAAGTCATTATTCACTATCCATCATCAGCCCAGCAGAAGGCAACCTAAATTAGTCTGTTTCTGCTATACATGAAATACAATATTTTCCAACTTGTGCCCACAGAAGCATTTTGAACCCTGAGGTATTTTATACGGTTTGCTTGTTGTACTTTATTTTACTGTAGAAATGAATGTCCGCTTTCTCTGGTCACTGCCCTGCATGGTCAATTTGTCTTGAAATACTTGCCAGACCCCTTCTCAGGTGCCTTTCTACAGTTTATAAGTGAATCTCCAGCTTTTTTTTTTTTTAACCTTGGTTTTACCTGTGGATTAGTGGTGAACCATTAGGTGTTGTTGTTTTTTAATTTGCATGGGAAAGGAAGGATGGAAGAATACAAGCTACAGTTTGATTCTTTAATGTAATTAAAGAATGTAATTAATGGAATCTTAATCGCTTCTTCAAGGTAGGGACTAGTTTCCCCCCCTCCTCCCCCCTTTCTCTTCCTTCCTCCCGTTTCCTTATCCTTTTCCCACTGCCTAATTTGGTTGTTTCCTGGGTATTTCCCTTGAGTGGATGAAAGTATAGCACCCTTCATTCCAAAGGAAGAAAAAAAGTAAGAAGCAAACAAACTTTCCTTACCTCCACTGGAGCAACTTCTTAGCCTTTCAGTTTAGATCTTTTTTTCATCCCCGCTCTATTCAGTGTGCTGCTCAGTGTGTTTGAATCCATAGTGTAACTCTTAAGTTTGGGTAGAAATACCAAAATGCCAAGAGAGTGAGGTGGACTGATGACTTTGCACAGAGAATCAGGAAGGAAACTCTCTCTCTTTCCTTCCTCCTCTTCCTCCTCCTCCTCCTCCTCTTCCATCCCACTCCCTATGTTCCTTACATTCACTAGAGAGGGGCATCTGTCTCATATCAAAAGGAAGACAGATATGACAAGCAGCTTTTATAATGAGAGAGTTTGTTGTCAATCTATAGTCAGAAGGAAAAATGATAGAAGAATTTGATATGTTCAAAAGGAGTAGAGGTGGTGTGGTGGGTCAGAGGTTAAAACACAGGGCTTGTCAGCGGAAAAGCTGACATCCCAGGTTCAAGACCTGGGCGCCATGCTCCTGCCCTCCTAGCAGTTTGAAAGCATGCAAGTACAAGTAGATAAATAGGCACCACTTCGGTAGGAAGGTGACAGCGCTCTGTGAGTTCATGCTGGTCGCATGACTGTGGAAATGTCTTCACCAGCACTGGCTTAATGGTCTTGAAACAGAGATGAGCACTGTCCCCTATAGTCAGCTAGCAGACTGACAAAGTAATATCTGCAGGGGCTCCTTTACCCTTTATTTTTTACAAGGAATAGAACTAGATGATCAAAGGCCAGGGGAAGGAATGGGCTAGACCAGGACATTGTTAAAGCATCCCGGTCTGTGGCAGAGGTTGCTTACCTCACCTTTGAAATGAGCTCATTCAGTGCCCTATTTTCCCTAAGCCTGACTCAAGGGCTCTCCTTTGTCAGTCTTGTCAACCCTCCATGGAGATGAAGTTTCAAAACTTGCCTTGCTGGCTCCACCATCTCTTAACTGAAACTCGGAACAGTCCACTTTTCAGCTTAAAAGAACCAGCAATATTACTTTCCCTAAGACAACTGGGCATGACTTGCTATTCTTTTCTCCAGGCCCTGCTCCTCTCCATTCCCATCAAGTTGTGCAGCACAGGAATAGCATGATATAGTAGCAGAAGTAATGTTAACCTAGCTGCACTATTTCTTTTAGTGGAAGCAACGTTCCCAGTGGACAGGACAATGATTTAAAGAGGGCAGAGCCTGATAATAGATACATTTCTCTCGCTGTACTTTGAGGTCCAGTCGGGTTTTTTTTCTTTGTATTTTAAGCTAAGATAAAGAAACTTTAGGGTCTAAACTACAAGTGTTCATGTATTTCTTGTTGGCAATTGTAATTTTATGGACTACCAGATGCAACACAGGAAAGCCAATTCAAGACTTACACGGAGCCCCATGTCTGCAGGTGTCCACCTTGCTTTAGATCAGGGATGGGGGTCAATTAATTTTTTCAAGGAGCCACATGAGAAACTGGATCTGTTGAGGAAGGATGCCATATCCCTACTTCCCTGGCTGTCTCACCAGTGCTGCCTCCCCCCCTGCTGCTACTCTTGATAAAACTCAAAAGTTCCATAAAATTTAAGAGAGCCCAAGGTAACACACACATACCACCCTTGGGTAGTTGTGGTTTAGTAAACTTTTATATGCTTGGTGCATCAATATGCTATTATTTAGCCAGTGATTTAGAGCATGATTTATTTTTAGCTAGAATTAAGAATACAAAAAATACTGGTTGAAAAATGCAAATGGTATAGCTGCCATCCCTTGAAGGTGTCTTTAGAGTAGTGTTGGCAATGTTAATATGGGTAGACTTCAACTTACAGAATTCCCTAGCCAGCTTGTTGGTGAGGGGAATTCTGCGAGTTGAAGTCTACCCATCTCAGCATCCCCAAGATTGAGAAATACTGCTATATGTAGTGTGTGCTTTTATATATATAAAGTTTATATAAAGTTATATATAAATTATATATTATTATTATTTTTATAAAGATATATGGCATTCAGCTTTGTTCGGGTATTTTCCCACGTCATTGTAATTGTGCTTTTAAAGTTGTAGCGACGTTTCTGAAGAATCTCATCTGCCATCATCAGGCTTCTGTATAGTGTTCATCTGTGAGTCAGGCTTTTATAGTGGTTTCAGATTTAAATTTGGGGCAGCCTATTGCTGTGCCAGAATGGTTTTTTCTTCACCCTGATTGGTTGGGAGTCTTGGTCTGTGTTTATTGGTCTTGGAGTTTGCTGTGTTCTGCTTGATTGGTGTTTCTAATATCTCCTGTCTGTTTTTTGTCTCTTTTTGTCTCTTGATTGGCTGGCAACATTGTGTTACTTTATTGGAGGCCTTTAGTGCAGCTTGGCTCCGGGTAAATGGACGGCTATCATTAGTTAGGAAGCTAGGTTTCATCTGGGTGCCTGGTTGGGGTGTGTTTGAGCTGGAGGTATCAGGGGGGATCTGTCTGTGTCCAGGTGTTTGCCTGGCTTGTGGTGTGGAGATTTTTTTGTTTGTGAGTGCAGGCTTCCAAATGATTGACAGTCTGGTGGAATCATCTCTTCTATTCATGCTTTCTGGTCTTTTTTCAATCTCTATGGCTTCTCTGATGATTCTGTGGCTGGGGTTTTCTATAGTGGCTAGAGTTTTGGTGCCATTGAAGTTGATGCTATGACCTGTGGCTTCCATGTGTTGGACTAGTGAGGAAGTGTGTTCCAGCTTTTTGACTGCATTTTTGTGTTCATCCAGGCGGGTACTTATTCTTCTATTGGTCTGTCCAATGTATGTGGCCGGGCATGATGCACAGGGGACTTCGTATATGCCTTGGTTTTCCAGGTCAATTTTATCTTTGGGGTTTCTAAGGATGGCTGCTATTTTTCTGTCTGTTTTGAAGGCAGTCTTGATGTGATGTCTGTGCAGTATCTTACTAATTTTGTCTGTAGTACCTCTTATGTAGGGCAGGACAGCTGTTCCATAGGTCCGTTCATCTTCTGGGTCTCTATTATGTCTCAATGTGTTTTTGTGGATCAAGCCGGTGATTTTGCTTTTGTGGAAGCCGTTGGCTGTCAGTACCTTAGTCAGGGTGCATAGTTCAGTCTTAATGTGTGTCTTGTCTGCCAGGTGTTTGGTTCTAGTAATTAGTGTTTTAGCCAAGGAGTTTATCTGTGCTGGGTGGTGGTGGGATTGGGCGTTGAGGTAGCGGTTAGTGTGTGTTTTCTTCTGATATATGTTGTGTCCTAGTGTGCCATCTGTTTTTTTGTAGATTAGTACATCTAGGAATGGTAGTTGTTTGTTTGTTTCTGTTTCCATGGTGAACTTGATATTGGGGTGTGTGCTGTTTAGGTGTGTTAGGAAATTGTTTAGGTTTTCTTTTCCATGGGGCCAAATCACGAATGTGTCATCGATGTATCTTAACCATAGTTTGGGTTTGAGGATGGCATTGGCCAGGGCTCTGGATTCGAATTCTTCCATGAACAGGTTTGCAATGACGGGTGACAGTGGTGATCCCATAGGGGCTCCTTCAATTTGTTTGTATCTTTGTCCTTTGTATATGAAATATGTGTTGGTTAAGCAGTGTTCTGTTAGTTCCATGAGGTGTTTAGCTGGTTGGTATTTATTTTTGATGATTTCAAGGGTCTCTTTTATCGGGACTTGAATGAATAGTGAAACCACGTCAAAAGTTACAAGCAGATTTTCTTGCTCCACATGTAGATCTTTGATCATTTCCAAGAAGTGGTATGAGTTTTGTACATGTGAAGCTGCTGTTTCAGCATGGGGCTGTAGCTGTTTTGCTAAGTATTTGGCTAGGTTTTGTAGTGGTGCTCCTCTGGAGCTGACTATGGGTCTGAGAGGTATGCCTTCTTTGTGTATTTTTGGGAGGCCGTATAGTTTGGGGCATCTGGAAGATTTTTCTCTTGGGATGATTGTCTGTTGGATCTCTTCGCTCATGTGGCTAGTTATAATTTTCTTCTTGGTTAATTTTTCCAGGTATGTGGTTGGGTCTGTGTTTATGGGTTTGTATGTGGAGTCTTGGAGTAGGTCTGTCAATTTTGTTTCATAGTCTTTTCTGTCCATTACTACTGTGGCATTCCCTTTGTCTGCTGGGAGTATGATTATGCTGTTATCTCTTTTCAGGGTTTGTAGCGCTTTAATTTCTTCTTTCTGCAAGTTGCTTTTGGGTGGTTTGCTCGTGCAGAGGATGTTGGTAACTTGGTGTCTTATTTTATCAGCTTCATCTGTATTTAATTTGGTTAGGCTGGATTCTACTGAACATATGATGGATTCTGTGGGGATTTTTTGGGGTGCTATAGCATAATTGAATCCTTTGGTTAGGACATCTGTTTCTGTTTGGTGAGTTCTCTGTTGGAAACGTTGTATACTAATTGCTTCAGGTGTTGTTATGAGTTGTTGGGGGTTTTCTTGTCCTGTTCTAATTTCTTTAATTTTTTCAAGAGTTTATCAGTTTTGTAAATGCTTTCAGATTCAGCTCTCCAAGTTGTAAGTTGTTTAATCTTGTCCCAAAGTAGAGGGTGGATTTTGCTGCTCAATTCCAGGTGTAGTGCTAGCAAGTCTTTGTTTAACTGATCTAATTGGAATCTCTTGCGGTGGAGCTCGTTCCTTAGTAGAGCCATTTCAGTTCTTTTCAGGATACGTTTAGTGGCTGCTGTGCTTTGATGAAATGTTAATTTGAAGCAGGTTGGTGTTGTATTGTTGTCTCTGCAGCTGCATAGGAATTGGAGGTCACATAGTATTCTTTTAATTTCCAGTTTCTCATAGGTTTTGATCTGGCTGTATATTTCCTCCCTGTAGAGGTTTGATATTTGTTTTCTTAAGTTTTCGCGGGTACTTACATGTATGGCATTCAGCTTTGTTCAGGTATTTTCCCACGTCATTGTAGTTGTGCTTTTAAAGTTGTAGCGACGTTTCAGCAGAATCTCATCTGCCATCATCAGGCTTCTGTATAGTGTTCATCTGTGAGTCAGGCTTTTATAGTGGTTTCAGATTTAAATTTGGGGCAGCCTATTGCTGTGCCAGAATGGTTTTTTCTTCACCTTGATTGGTTGGGAGTCTTGGTCTGTGTTTATTGGTCTTGGAGTTTGCTGTGTTCTGCTTGATTGGTGTTTCTAATATCTCCTGTCTGTTTTTTGTCTCTTTTTGTCTCTAGATTGGCTGGCAACATTGTGTTACTTTATTATATATATGTTTTCTTACCATACATATACCATACATACCACACATACATACATGTATGTATGTATGTATGTTATTCAGCTTTGTTCGGGTATTTTCCCACGTCGTTATAGTTGTGCTTTTAAAGTTGTAGCAACGTTTTGGCAGAATCTCATCTGCCATCATCAGGCTTCTGTATTGTGTTCGTCTGTGAGTCAGACTTTTAAAAGTAAAAGTAAAAGTCTGACTCACAGACGAACACAATACAGAAGCCTGATGATGGCAGATGAGATTCTGCTGAAACGCGGCTTCGTGCCAGTGCAAGCAGTGTGTGATCGGAGCTGCCGTCTCTCTATAAATACTGGTGGTGGGGGCTGGTGTGCTGGGCTGGTTGGCTGTGCTGCTGCCTTTTGATTGGTTGATGGAGTTGATGTTGGTGTAACGGGCTGTGTGATGGCCTTGTGAGTTTTGTTGTGGAGATATCCTGGATCTTGTGCTGTAATCTCCTGGGTCGTTTGTTTTGTAGTGATCTTTTTTCCATTAGCCTCTCGTGTTTTAACGGCTTGGGTTATAGGTTGTGTGATGGGCTTGTGAGTTCTTTTGTTGTGTTATCCTGGGTACTGCATTGTAATCTCCTGGGTCGCTTGTGTTTTGATCTCTTTTCCATTAGCCTCTTGTGTAGTAAGGGCTTGGGTAATGGGTTGTGTGATGACCTTGTGAGATTTATTGCTGTGGTATCCTTGGTCGTGTGCTGTGATATCCTGGGTCATTTGCTGTGTTGCAACTTCTTGAGTTCTTGTAGTGTAATTTCCTGAGTTTTCTAATGTGATATCCTGAGCGGGTGGCTGTGATGTAGCATTCTGGGTTTTAGTCTGGCTTCTAGTTTGGGGTCTGTGTCTGTGTTCTTGGCATGTGTCAGCTTGTTTGGTTTTGGGGTCAGGGGGTGCGACAGCTGGTGAAGCAGCCGTGGTCTGTTTTCTAGATGGTGGTTGTCCTTCATTTATAGGATGGGCTTGGGCCTGGGTCTGATGAGGGGGATTGGCAGTGGTGTCCCATGTTGTTTTGGGTCTGGTGTTGGTTTTCGTGGCTGGGACTCGTTTTGTTGGTGAGGGCTAGCTTCCAGATGTCTGGTAGGCGGGAGGTATCATCCCATCTATTCATGTTGTGGGGGTGTTTCTCTATCTAGATGGCTTCCCTGATTATTCTCTTGCTGGAGTGTTCATTGTTAGATATTAATTTGGCATTTTTGTGTTCTGCGATGCGTGCATTTATTCTCTTGTTGGTTTCTCTTTTTGGCTGTCCTGATATTGTGTTTGTGGAGAATTTTGCTGATTTTGTCTGTGGTGCCTTTGATGTAAGGGAGGAGTGCAATACCGTTGTCTTGTTCTGTGTCTTCGTTTTTTGGGTTATTTCTTTTTGGATTAAATTGGTGATAGTGTTTCTTTGGAATCCGTTGGAAATTACACAATAACAGGACAGCCTTCGGCACTGACCAAAAAATAGCCAACATCCTAAGAAATCCCAAAGACAAGATCCATCTAGAAAACCAAGGAGTTTATGAAATAACATGCAACAATTGCCCAGCCACATACATTGGACAAATCAACAGGAGAATAAATGCAAACCTCACAAAGCCATCACACAGCCCATTATACTCACTCCATCAACCAATCAAGAGGCAGCAGCACAGCCAACCAGCCCAGCACACTAGCCCCCACCACCAGTATTTATAGAGAGACGGCAGCTCCGATCACACACTGCTTGCACTGGCCCGAAGCCGAAAGCACCAGCCTGAGGATGGCGATTGGGATCTCGCCGAAACATCGCCAAGATACTCTTAATCTTACACGGGAAAAGACCTGAACACACCTAGACCTACATACCTGTACCTGTAAAAATCTATGAAAATATATATCTATATCTATATCTATCTATCTCTATATCTATCTATCTCTATATCTATCTATCTATCTATCTATCTATCTATCTATCTATCTATCTATCTATCTATAAAAATAAACTTTATACATATAAAAGCATACTAAAAGTGTTCATAGCTATTTTATTGTCCCAGCTTATAACACAAGAATCTTCTCAGACTGTTACCAGGGTCAGACTAGCTAAGATTCAGTGACATTCGGGGGGATCAGACTTTGCTCTCTTATGTCGAGATACAGATTCCAGATTAATTCCTCATTTGACTCTTCCCACTGGCTCAACCAATCTCACTTCGACCTGTTTAGAATAGGAAAAATTAATGTTCATATTTTTAGTTGTCACTCAGTTCTCCAGAAGAGAAATATATTCTGTTGCCTAGTATAATCCTACCCTTGTATTCAGCAAGGCTCTAAGACAGTCAAAGAAAGCCAGTTTGGTTCAGTGGTTGAGATATCAGGGTAGAAACTGGAACAATTGCCTTGGGTTTTGAAGCCAACCTTGGACCAGTCACTTTCTCTCAGATCTAGGAAAGAGGCAACAGCAAACCACTTCTGAAAACAGAATGGACAACTTGCCTCAGCCAACTCACCACGGTCAACTCGCCATGGCCAACTGGCTGAGGGATAACTCACCATGGCTAATTCACCACAGGACAACTTGATGCAGGACAATTCAACAATTCAATTTAATTATTTAAAATAATTTTGAAAATAATGTTAAGTTTTGTCATTCACATTTTATTTTGTTGCTCCTTTGGCATCCTTCGTTTAATGATTCTATTTGACTATTTCTTTGATATTAGTGTAACTCTTGTCCCGTGGCGAGTTGTTCCATGGCGGGTTGGCTGTGGTGAGTTGGTCGTCGCAAGTTGTCTTAGAGTCTTTTGAAAAACTTTGCCAAGAAACTGCAGGGATTTGTCCAGGCAGTCTATGAGAATGTATGAGAATATAATTGAACTGAAGAAAAAAAATGATAGCCAGATCATGACTTTAACATTTGATAGTTCCATTAGAAACCTTGGTAACACTATTTCTCCCTATTTGGCAATCTGCCCTTCAGATAATAAGTTAGGTGCGATGATTTAACTGCTAATAAGTTCCTAATAAGGTTGGAAAACGTCACTTTGACAAAAATGTTAATATGCAAAAATAGAATTTTAAAGTCAACACAAATAGTCCACAATGCAAAGAAATCTTTCCAGTCATTCTGATTACATGCTTGATGAGGAAGTGATTTTTAATAATCAGAAATAATTAACTATTTTGCAATGTCAAGTTGAATATCCAAATACTAAATATGAATATATCAGCTACCTTATTGTATTAGTTATAAATGCAAATTAGCTCAGTTGTGTCATTATCTTCATATTAAATTAAAGATGGTAATACCAGATATTCATTTGGCACTGTATGAATGATAAAAGGTCTATTTGGTGTTATTTTCTATAGTAAATACTTATAATTATATTAAACTGGGGCAGGGGGAGTGATCTTCAGATAGCCACTCATGACCTGGTCTAAAGTACTGCAATGCAGTCTACATGGATTGGAACTCCAATTGAACCAGAGTATAGTGCCACAAGCAGTGTTGGGCATGCTTCAGAATATTCATATATCAGCTCTGCTTAGTAAGCTGCACTAGTTGCCACTTTGCTTCCAGGTGTGATTGAAGATGGTGCTTCCAGGTGTGATTCAAGTAAAGCCCTATATAGCACAGGGCCTGATTATTTGAAGGTCCATCTGTTTCCCACAATATACGCCTGTTCAGTTCAATGTGGCAAGGTCGGCATGCTCCAAGATGCTTTGATTAAAGAATGTCATATGTCAGGACCCCAAAAGTGTACTTCTCTGTAGCAGTGCCTCCCTTCTAGATCCAGATAGTTCCCACCCAGCTTTTTGCTGTGAGGCTGTAAAGATCTGGTTCTTCACCTAGGACTTCAGCTAGTGAGAAAGAGACTGCTTTGCTTCTGTCCAGTCTGTTTTTCTAGTCATCTTTTATCTTTTTAAAAAATTAGTTTTTTTGTAAATTCTTTTAATTGTTGTCAGCTGTCCAGAATTTTTGGGCAGCTTTCAAGCTTACAGAAAAAAAATCACTCAGTCAACCAATAAATAAATCCTGACCTGGTAGGTGTACAAACCAGTTTTTTGTGCAGTGAAGTTAGAAAGCCTAGAAGCTTTAATGTGGAGAACTAAATCAGCCCCAGAAATATACAATGTGCTTTTGCACGAAGTTAAATCTTCAGGAGAATGTGCATAGATTGCATATGCCACTTTACCTTAAACCAACAGAATAATAAAATAACCAAGACAACCAATTTCTTTCTCTCTTTTTAATTATTCCTTCATATTCAAACTTCACAAACAGTGTGAACTTGTACAATACCTCAGAAAGTGAAACTTACAAAAAAAGTGCTGGTAACATTAAAAAAAGGAAAAAGAAAAACTCAAAATAACAAACATCATTCTTAGCAACATCGATTACTCTTCCACACAAAACAGAAACCTTGTAAAATTTATTTCCGTATCTTTAAGGCGTAATACTTCCGTATAAAGTATATGCAAGAGATAAAACTTCACAGTATTCCAAAATGTCACAATAATAATATAGTATAATGAAGCGCTACAGTTAATTTTCTTTTTTTTTCTTTTTTCTTTGTTTTAAATAACAAATACAAGTCACAGGTAAATATACGTGAGAAAAATACGAGGCTAATATTAAATGGCAGGTAAGGATACTCTCACTGTAAGAAAAAACTGGCAGGATGTGTGTAGTTATTCTATATTTTAAAGCACTTGATAGAAAAGGCGTATGCAAGGTTTCTTTTTTTAAAAAAAATCTCAGTTTATTCACTTTATAACTGACATACCATTTACAGAGAGAAATGAGAGGGGGAAAAAGGAACTCCATATTTCCTCAAAACTTTTGACCTGCTCATCTCATTTTCTCAAACCATGTTGCACTGTAAAAAGGTGTGTGTGTGTGTTTTGTGTTTATATATAGATATATAGATGTATATATAAGTACACTTACAACCACTACAACACACTTTGGATTAGGCAGAAAGTAGTTTGTTTAGAAGAAGCATCTTTGCCTCAGAGAGACCATATCTTGAAGTCTTTACATTAGGTAAAGACTGCAGGATTTAGTCTTCAGTATAATTTTTCCCACTCACTCAGTTATTGGCTTAGGAGCATTTCTTTGCTCAACAAATGAAATTATCCACTCCTCAGATATGCAAGAAATCTATTTTATTTTGACATAGAAAGAAGTATAATTATTAAATTGCTAGCATCAGACTCATAACTAGACAGACTCTTCATTATGACGTTCTGAGGAATGGGAAAAAGGGAGATAACTCCACTGATTAAAAACATTACTGGTTTGTGTTTGAACGTGTGCAAGTGTATATGCATTGTCTTGTATGATGGCTTGCATGTGTAGAATGCACTGGACACACATATAGCCATACCTGCTCCTGCACACATGTATGTTAACAGCCAGCCATTTACCTAACAGGTAACATAAAGACAGCAGATAGCATAACACATCAATAAGGTGCTCAAAGGAAAAGAGTGGCTGCCACTCTTGGAATGGGAAGCCACATTAAGGTGCTTCAAAAGGTTTTTTTTTTTCTTAAGTATTTAGTTTAGAAAAGTACAGATTTTTGCACGTGGTGATGGAGAGCAAGGCCAAAAGTTCAGAGATTTCTGACATCTATAAACAAGGACTTTTTGTTTTACAGTTACTTTTGTTGGTAGGCCAATGAAGAAAAACAAATCCAAAGTGCGGAACCTGAACTGTGTTTGACAGTAATTGTTTTGCCCAATCATTCAGTTGCTTTCATTTAGCACCGTTCCTTTTTCTTCTGATTACAATCCATTCTGTAGTTATTGAACATACAGAAAGTTCCAAGTCACTTGCAAGTAGCTGTTTGTATCTGTGATCTGTTTCAAGAATCCAACCATTTATTCCTCTGCTGCTTCTACATTTGTGTAAGATCTGGATTTGTTGCTATGGAAAGAGATGTTAAACTCTTCCACATTTCAGGCTTTGTGTAAGGACATCATACACAAGAGCATAGATTAACTGGAGATAAAGTGAACTGGGTTCAGACATTAGTGCACTATCTTTCCCCATGCATTGAAACAGTCTCTTAACTTTTTTTTTTTAAAGTGCATTAACATGAAACAAACTGGGCATTCATTTGCCCTTTGGAAACACTTCGGAAAGTGAAAATGTCTAATTTCTGTAAATTCAACAATGCCAGCAATAAATGGGCAATATCAGGATCAGACATGTGGCTATTCTCAAGACAAATATTTTCCAACGCAGCAGCGCTGTAAGTGATGTAAAAAAAAGGTGGAAGGGATTTATTTTGATCCTTATTTCAGGATTATCCAGTAATTTGTAGAGAGCTTCAGTGACTTCTCCTTAGTTTATTTCTGACATTGCAGTACAGTTGGATCCCACTTAGCTAGTTCTAAAGAAAAAACCATTTTTCCAAGAGGTGTGTGCATGTGTGTGTATTTTTATTTACGTGCCAACTTCTATTAGGAATAAGGCACTATGGAAATCTCAGCATACGCTTTTCAACCATGCTTTGATATTGCATGTGATACAGTCAATTTTTGTATATTTTATATCAGAATTAAGTCTTGGAAAAGAGATTTAAACTTTAGCATCAGCACCAAAGAGCTTTAGATCAGAACTCTTTGCTTATACACACAAACACCCGTACAACTACATAGCTGCAGTTGCAAAACAATTGCCAAAGAAACAACAGCAATTTATAATTACTACTGGATATGTTTGTGAATTTTAAATTTGTTGTACAGGAGAAGTTTGATCAGATTGCCCACTAGGCCCAGATTAAATTATATGCCTATAGATTTTCTGATTTGGGGACCGAAATAAATTTGTAACATCACTGGGAGAGCGAATTTATCCTTCCACCCATTAGGTTTGAAATGAAATGAAATCTTGTCTTCTAATGCTATTTCTCAGCAGGAATTTCCCTTTGTTTTTCCTTACCCATTCACAAATACATGATATGATTCAGAAAGCACAGAGTGTAGTAGAAAAGTGAGATAAGGAAAGAGGCAGCAAAGTTCTGGACTCCGTTGGATTGGATTTAGTGAGGGAAGCACTAAGTCATGAAGCATAAGTATTTTTGATCTCTAGGCTAGATCTCAGAAGAGCCTGAGAGTAAATCAACATTTTGCTGAAGACAGCTTGAACTAGGGCCAAAAGCAGGAGCGCCATTAAGACTTATAAGGCCACAAACCGGGCAAAACACGAATTCCAAGAAGGAAAGCTTTACTGGGCAACAGTGAAAGGGGAGCAGAATGCCTCAAGCCCTTTAGTATTACTTATGAATAAACTGAATAGTGTGCATGGGGATTAGGGAAGATATTTCTGTGGGAAGACCCAAATGTGAATATGAAGAGGGAATCAATTAGCACAGCTTCCCAAATCATTTACAAAGTAGAAAGATGACAATATTCTCTGTCTCTTTCGTCTGTATTGTAAAAGGAAAGATAGGAGTTTTATTATAAAATAGGGAAGGAAGGCACATGATTTCAACCTTGGCTGAACTCAAGTTTGGAAAACAAGGACAGTTTTGCTGGAAGATGGGAAAGTGCTTGTGATGGCATAGAGCTACAAAAGAAAAAAAAAGAGTTCGGCAGCAGACAGAACAATGATGAGAAACTGAAAGAATCAGAGATGTTCTTTTTAAAAAAAGAAAAGGAAAGGAAAATGAAGAGCACTCTTCTGCTTTCTATATGCATGACATGCTCAGGATTTGCCAGTGCTGTAGGTCAAAAAATGGAAAAGATTTTGCTTGGCCTTGATCATGTCCCAGTTACATATCTCCAGTTTGTGTTGTTATGACTGTTGGTGTTTCCTGTTTTCTTCCTTCCTGCTAATAGAACTGTTCTATCACAGCATTTCTCTTTAAACATTTCAAATTTTATTCAGACATAAAATGCCTAGTAGGCTCTATCTCCCTAGCTTAATCAAAAAATATTCATTTAAAGTAGCTCTTCCGGTTGGAGTAGAAGACCTCCAAGGTCCCTCCAACTATGTTATTCTGATATTGCCCCATCAGTAACAAGTGGGGTTTGAATTAAAGCTTTCAGAGAATCAGCAGAATATTAGAAATTCAGGTTGTTTATTTCATAGTGAATTTCTTTTAAAAATGGCAGTTTGGAATTTATCACAGAGCTCATTAGAGAATGTAATTCAGAAGTGATATACATTAGGGATGACTGTATATAACAGATGTAAACAAATTATTTTCACCTTTGGAATTTTCCCTTTCCAAACATGAACTAAATATTCACATGTATCCTATGTATCATTTTTACCTAATTAAGCCAGTCTTAAGGTGGAAGGAGAAAAATGGAATCACCAACAGTTTCATGAAGACACAGGGGTACACAAAGTCACAGTCCAGTGTTTTAGACATTTCATAAATAACCTTTTTTTAAAAAAACAACAACCAAAAACAATCCCTTTACTTCCTCATCTGCAACAAAATAAACAGCAGTGGATACAAACGTCTTGTAACAATTACAAAAGAAAACAACAATACAATTCCCCAACTTTAACATTTCTTTTTTTTAAACTCAAGACTGCAGCATATCCTTAAGGGCAAACTTTTCAATTATTTTTTCTTTCTTTTCTTTTTTTTAAATAATGTTTTCACCAAAAAAATCCCACAAAACAGTCTTGTACCAAGAAAATGCATTTAAAAATAGAAAATATTACACAACAAAAATATGTACCCTTCCTTTCCAAAAAGAGTCTTCACAAAAAATGTAGAAAAGATTCCAACTATTTGTTGCTTTCTTAAACATGTAACCTTCAACCTAGGGCACAAGTATTTATCAATTTAATTTTTGCATAAACATGGAAGATACAAAGCAACTATTAAGATTGTGTAGTTAAAAACAGCCAACTTCCTTAGTCTGTTCTACATATTTTAGAAGAAAGGAAAAAATAATATTTATGAATTGATTGGCTACAGTATAAAACCCAGACACTATGACAAGTAGGGAAAATGTATCTTTTAAAATAATAGTTTGAATATATTAATTCAACGCATACAAGTCCACTGTACTTGACGGAGAGAAACAAGGAAGAAAAAAGAAATTTGGTTTAACAATCTATAGGGAGAACAGCTGTTTTTAAATAGTTTACTTTCTATAATCTTTGTAGCCATATTTTAACAATAGAGGGTATATTTCCTTATACCCTCAAAGTGCAAGATAAAAGGGATCTTCTCTCGATCACAGTAGTTAAATAAGAGGATAAATCCATTTTCTATCAAGAACACAATCTCAAATTAAGATCAAGTCTTGTCAGTTTGTAGCGGGATATCTGATACCATAATAAATAAAAGGGGGGTGCAAAAATGGAAGTCATTTCTACAACATCGTTTACTAGTCAAGAATCTTCTATTGAATATTGTGTAATACTGCACTTTACCTCATTATTAAAATGGATGTGATGAAACTGATAAACTGCAATGTCTAAATGAAAACTAACTTATTAACCAGATTTTCATTGGCTCAAGTAACTCATGTACTTTTTCTTTCTACATGCCACCTGATACTTAAAATATGTATGGATTCTATTACCGGAAAATATCCTGGGTCTGTTATTGAAAACTTTCAAGAGTACATGCTTTCAGGGATGTAAGACAGAACCAGCAAAGCTATCCAAAATGTGGGAGTTTGTTTCTAGCCTCTAGTGCTTTGAATGATTTGCAAAGGAGGCCTGAAAAAAAAGTTGTAACTTGTTCCTCTAGTAACTGTGCATTTTCCTTTCTAAAACTTAAATATTTCAGCTTTTTAGTTTCCAGTGCATTCTTCCCTCAGACTATTTCAAAATGAATCCCCAAATTTAGAAAGATACAATACTATAAATCAGGTATTTTAAAAGTGAATATAATGTGCAAATGCAAAGCCAAAACAAAAACAACAAAATCAACCTTATAAAGACAGTAAGAATGATCTAAGAAAGCTATCTAACCCTCCAAATGGATGAATTATAAACATTGGTTAAGAAATGGGGTAAGGCTACTTGAATATTTCTCTTTCAGCATAATTAAGTATGCTCCTGTTTCCTACCCATTAGATTTTCACGGTTTACTCACTGGCCTTTAGCTTTTGAAATTAACAACAACACAACATTGCTTTTTTGGTCTACGTATTAAAAAATTTACCAGTAGATCTTTCCTATTTTATCTTTGTGGATGTAGAACAGATTCTTTCAACAACAATAACTATATTCAAGGGCAAAACTATCTTGGAATAAAATCTGTAGGTTTGCATAAATTCCTACTATACTCAATCTGATTTCTAGTACAATTTTAGTAGTTTTAAAATTTCCTTCAAGCTAAGTAGGGCCCTTGTTTAAAACAGTAAGAAATGGCCTTGCAGGTCACTTAAACTATGCCACTTTAATACCAAACAAAAATGAAACAGATTTCTAAAATACATTCTAAATGCTGGGTGTTTAAGGAAAACATGAATAAGAAACATGAAGATACAAATTCCTGAATTTCCACTACTCTTAAGTAAGATAGCCTGATCTTTAAGGAAGAACAAAATAATCAGTATAAAGAAATAATCTGCTTGAATTTAAATATAATGCTGTTTTTCAAGCATTATCCTTCTTTTTTGAAAAGTTGGTGTTCAATAAGTTTCATTTATATTATAAAACTATCATGATGTTTTTAGTCATTCTAGAATATCAACTATGAGAACACTAGTTAGACAAGTTTATACTTCCCTCCAATATATGTGTGTTTTTCATCACTTTGAAATTTCTGGAAGTGACATTTTATCTCTGCACTTCCTGACAATTAAAACACTAAATCAAAATATGTAGAATAAGAATAAAGCTGTGCCATGCATTGAAGGATACTATCCTAATATTTTAGCAACACATTCAAGAAGACACTGTATAAATTAATAAAAAGTCATTTTACTTAAATCTTATTCCTTTGAGCAGAATGGAAATACTGTATTGGTTAGGCAGGATAAAAGGCATGTAAAAGTGGAAACTTGGTATTAAAATCCTAGTTATAGATTTTCAATATCCTATAAAACATACTTTTAATAAATGTTTGGCAAAAGTTGCAACTTCCCCCCATTAAACTGGATAAACTCAATGCTTTCCATTAGGGGAATTCAATAATAGGAATGAGATATAGTTCTTCAAAAGGAATTAGCACAACATATTTACTTTCGTTGCAGGTCACAGTCTTCCAACCAAATTGCATGATCTAAATATTTACCTTTTTTTTCTTTTAAGACATTCAGAGATATTGGACCTCTCTGAGGTTTTATTGAATAAAATATTGAAAAACAGCATAAAAATCTAACTAGTTTCTTTCATATAACAGTCAGTAATATGCTTGCACTTAATACAAAAGCTGTTTGTACATTAGGATATATAATATACTCACTCTGCTAGCTTTCATAAACTGTGTTATTAAGTCAGTTGCTGTTTTGCCTTTTTACTGATCAAACTGTATGTATGTATCAGCATATCAGGAACAGTCTTGAAGTTTTCCAAATTATGAAGCCCTGGATAGTCTTAGTAAATTAGCTTCATCATATAAAAGTCTGAAATTCATATGGATTACTGTCTATGAAGTGATACCTTAAAATAAGTGTGATAAGCCCTTAGTAAGTCATGTTAGCACTTTGAATTGTAGGAACTATTCAGTATTCAATTATGTTTTATTTCCTTGGACAACTAGTAGGGTATGAATAAATGGTAATATTTGTTATATACAATTTGTCTAAATTTGACTGATTATTTCTGAGTTTGAAAATTAAATTCAGGTGTGTCAACTAACAACTAGCTGCTTCATACATACATGAAAATAAATAATCCACATGTCTGTAAAGTCTGGATGCTTTGAGCTATTTCTGTTTCTACTATTTTTTTCTGTTTGTGGTACACAGTAATATGCATTGCAAAGGACATCTAATTAGATGCCCATGTTTGGCTTTTAGACTAGATAGCCTTTTGGTCTCTTCCAACTCTGTAATGCCAACTATACATTATCTTTGTTTCTGGACAGCAGTTCTTTATTTAGACGACTTCATCTTTGGAAGTCAAATTAAGTAAATATGACATTTTTGGATCTTATTCAATTAATTATAGAGAGAATAGTTGTATTCTCATTTCAGCCTTAGTATCTATTTCTATAAATACAGACTGCTTTAGAGCATTCTTTTTTTTCTGTCTTGACAAATAAGATTGGATCAGAAACAATTATAAATGCTTTGTCAGACATATTTATTTTTCCATGCCTCTGTATAGACCACCTGATCCCATAATTACATTACAATGTGCAATCCAATGGTCTTAGTGCAAACCAAAATTTTATATCCCAGGTAAGGATAATGTTTGTAGCCTTTCAAATATTAGAAATGTCAACAACTAATGCAGAAATTACAAGTTCCCAATCACACTGTCATTCAAGTCACCACTGTTTCTTTCTATTCAGTCCAAGGTCCTCACATGAGCCTTTCATAAGCATTTTTTAAAAGAAGCCACTTTAAACATGTAAATATATAAAGCCTAAGAAAACATTATACAGGAATAGCAAATGGATGATAAAGCCGAATGTTAGTGCAAAGTTCAGCTCAGTTCAGTATTTCTGTTAAAGGACTCTATTGCAGGGAAATAATGAAACATTTTTAACTTGAAATAGTTTAAGAGTGCCAATTTTAAAATTCTGCAATGCAAACAACACCTCAAAGTAGCAACAGATATTCTAAAATAAACAAGTCAAAGTGAACTGTTCTAAAGTAAACAGTTGGATTGCCTTTTCCATTTTTGAAAAAAAAAAAAGTGCTCTAGAGGTGCAGCAGCTTCCATCCAGTGCTGCAGGCCACTGAAAATAGTTTTGTTGTTTGCTCTAAGAAATAGCAGAGTTTGTTACAAGGTGAGACTTCTGTGAGAGAGATCTAAGTGTTCTAGTGGACCATCACACGAGTATGAGTCAGCAATGTCCTACAGCTGCCAAAAAAGCCAATGCAATCCTGGGCTGCATCAACAAGGAGATAGTATCAAGATGATACAATATGATTGCATCAATATGATTACTATTTTACATTAGTAAGACCACACTTGGAATACAGTCCAGTTTTGGTCACCATGATACCAAGTGGATGTTGAGATTCTAAAAAGGGTGCAGAGAGGAGCAACAAAGATGTTAAAGGGTCTGAAGTTAAATCATATGATGAATGGTTGAAGGATCTACGTATGTTTAGTCTATTGAAGAGAAGGATTAGAGGGGACATGTCTTCTAGTACTTGAGGGGATATCACAAGAGAAGTGAGATTGACTTATTCTCTAAAGCACCAGAAGGCAGTAATGGGTGGAAGCTTTTAAAGAGAGATCCACCTAGAAGGAGAAATATTCTGGCAATGAGAACAATTATTCAATGGAATATCTTTTTTCCTGGGGTTGTGGATGCTCAATCACTAGAAGTTGTTAAAAATAGACTTGGATAACCATTTGACTGAGGTGGTATAAGGCTATTCCCTTGAGCGGGGGTTTAGACTAGAAGACCCTTCCAGCCCTGTGAGTCTATGTTCTACCCAAGATTCTGTTTGCAGTGGAGTAGGAGTGGGAGAAAATTTCACTGCAATTTTTGAATGGTAAAGTATATTACTTTCATTCTTTGCCCTGGTCCATATTCAAAAAACCTCATAATTCCTATTTTTCCTCCCAAGCTTTAGTAGCTGATATTGCAACAATGCACATTATGTATTTCCTACACTTATATAGGGAAATGATTGCAAAAGAAAATTAAATTTAACTAACTAAAAATACCAGTGGATTAATAACCCTTATTCAGTTTCTTTGTTAGTTTCTTCTTTGTATAATTAAATTCTTAGACTCCCAATTGTATTAATGCCTAGTAGTATATTACTTTAAACCACTAGGAAGAGCTAGTGTTGGGGAGTGTTTCCATTACTTCTCAGGCTTCAGAAATATGATTAATTGAAAAATTGATATGTTAACATTGTAGAAGCAGAACAAATTGTATTATAATGAGCATATGGGCAAATATTACTGTAGTGAAGAAAAATTATTAATCCCTCATTCCATCAATCTCTTAAAGTTTTATAAAATAATTATTGTAGGATATTGGTTTCAACTTCTTTTTCTGATTATGAAATAAATATCTTTTTTTCCCCAGGAAACATATCTGTTTCTTTTAATTATAAAGAGGAACACTTGAAAACCATAGAAAGTATTGGTGTGAGATTTTCACTTTTCAAATTGATAACCATTAATTTATAGTTGTTTTAACCAAATAATTCAGGTGAATACTTAAAGTTCATCCTTGAGTTCAAACATTCTACAGATGTATTAAGGATTTTGTTAGACAAACTAAGCAAACACATTGAAATCTGTAGCATTATTAATTTCTATTATAAATACAATATTTATGTATTTATGATTAGTATTTTAATATGAGTATATGTACATTCTTATTTTATCAAGAGAATAAAAATGTATCATGTCCTTAGAATAACTAATAGTCTAATCTCAATGTATATTTTTCAAAATCTTGCTCAGCTTATAGGGTCTGATTTTACTTTTAGGCATTTAGAGATTTTATTTTAGGATATTTAGGGTTTTATTTTATCTTGTCATTTAGGGTTTAATTCTGGAGTTAATTAACAAGGAATTTGATTAATGAAGTTATGCATATTTTATATTTTAATGTATTATGTATTGCATTGTTTTTAAAATTTTTGAATTTCATAATTTATATAGTGATTTTAGGTACATATGGATTCCAAATCATAGGGTATTTCTGTGGTTTTTTAAATAGGATAATTGGGAAACATAACATTACTGAAATAATGGTTTTTCTGTGAAAAATTATTCACTGTGCATTTTCTTGATTGCAACATATATTTGTAAACTATTATAAAAATCTTTAAGTAAGATAACTGAGGTAAATGTGAAATTGGATTAAGTAACTTTTAGACATACATATTGGGAATTGGCAAATTTTTGCAGGAATCCTCATTAAGTTGTACCATTATTAATTCTTTTATTTGGTAAAGAGCAATACTGGTACCAGCTTGGATGAGAAATATTTAGAAGTAAATATTTAGAAATATTCATTATTTGCCACCTCCAATCTTTATATGACAGCATAAAACATCAATACTTTGTAATGGAGAAACAGCTTGGAATGTTATGTAAGTTGGTGAGTGGAAATTTCTCCTCTTTTCATTTGCCACTTTAAAACTTCGTTCCTCTTTAAATAAAAGAAGGGGAAAAAAGAAAACAGAGACATCACATCAAACTTTAAATTACATGCCAGGGTCAAAGTTAAATATTTTAGAAGGACCTTTTTCCTTACTGAAAATGTCTCCCAATTAATTCTTCATTTACATAAACCAGTTTTATGATAGAGCTTCTTAATAGAAATTTAATAATTATTACCATGTCTTTATATATGAATAAAAGTAATGGCTGTGCAAGTTTAACGAAAAAATTCTATTCTGTCCACTAGATTATAAAATGAATTGATTTTACAATGGATTCATATTAGTCAAGGGGCTTTGAGTTCTTGTCTCTGATTACCTATGGCCATAATCATTTTAAATATTTTTCTCTGAAATGTATACTGTTTAAAGGAATCAAAAGGGACTTAAGATCACTATTATTTGTTATTTTTAAAACAAAACAGGAATCAAGACTTTAAAATACTTTCAGGTTGATTCGTAGAAAATAAGTTAGACACAAAATTATTTGAAGAATACTTGTAATGAATCTATCCATTTTAACTACTCTCTTCCATTCAAGTTTATTGCTGTCATCTTTTGGTGATATTCCACATTTTGGTATAAGGGTTTGTATGTGTAAAATTATACAGGTTATTAATGTTTCAACAACGTTCGGGGGCTTCATGCATATTTCACTGCTCTAAAATTACAAGGTGATCTAGATGGTTTTAGATGGTAAATGGGTCAGGAGCAGTGCACACAGTGGGTGTCATATTCAGTGCATGTATCCCACTGAAGATATAATATTTTCAAAGACTGCAACTTCATTCTTATTTATTTACATAATAAGAGGCCTGAATGTATTCTTCAAAAGGATGCATTCAATGGGAAAAAAAGTGCTGTGACTGGTAATTTTAATTGGCTTTAAACTATTATATAAGATTATATTGAAATTATATATGAAATCCAAATTTTCCTTCTACCTAGAAACCCTTGTGCACCCTTCAGTCCTGCTCTCAAGGAGATCCTGAAATACATTGGAAGGGCATTGCAGACTTCAAGTGACCACCAATGCTGGAATATGAAGACCAATAGCATGTATTGCAGAAAAGCTACGAAAATTTTCCTGTTTGTAAAATGGTACACCATATTTTTGAATCAAAGTACCTTTAAAAAATATATTAAATTGCTGGAGAAGGCTCCTGTGTATACCTTGGACAGCAAAGGTGATTAACAAACAAGTACTGGAGTGTGTAAGTCCAGACATGTCACTGGAAGGCAAAATCACGCAACTGTATTTCACTTACTTTGGCCATGTCATGTATGGGGGAAATCACAGGAAAAACCAATTATGTTTAGAAGAGTTAGCAGTAAAATGAAACCAGGCTGTCAAAGAAATGGTATCTGGACTCCATCAAAGTTGACACCAGTCACAGATAGAAAAACTCAAAGAGGTAGTGCAAGAGCAGAAAATGTGAAGACACCTGGTCCAAAATAATTGTCGTGAGTCAGACACAACTGGATGGATATCATCATCATCATCATCGTCATCATCACGTCATCATCTTAAATGCATTAAAGTTAAAAAATGCAAAATCTGGTACCTATTACTTCCACAGAATTGTAATTTCAAGAGTGTTCACACTAGTTTTATTGGCAAAATTGTGGCTGCTGCAGCACTGTTGTGTCACTATGGTCAGCTATGCTCACTGATCATGATTCCTGATGTTCCTTGACAGCTTCCCACAAGTAATGGAGAAGCTAACTGGAAGTTGCATCCATCCCCACTGCTTTTTTGCCCATCCATGGTAATTCTGTATATCTCTTTAGGTAAGTAAACATTGATAAAAGAAGGCCAAGGTGATGTAGGCTGTCTAATATATTACAGAAATGGGTACCTGCAATACAATTTATACAAAGTTGCATCTACCCAAAGTTTAAAAGGATATTAAGAATAAAGGATTTTGTCAGACAAAGTAAAGAAAAAATTTCAGGATTCAGACTTGATGATCTACAAAATAAACTTATATATCAGGAACTAAGTAAAAAAAAAACCACATGGTTTTAGGATCAAAAGATTAGGATTTTTTCTTTTTTATATTTATTCAGGTAATAAGCCAGAAAATCTCAAAATACTGTTATGAAAATTAAGATGGTTATCCTTTGGTTATCCTTTGACTATTGTACATATATTTAAGGTATTTCTTTGTTAGATTCACTTTCTTCTGGAAAATTGCCTCATGAACACACTGAAATCTGAAAATGCAAACTCTAATGCAAAATATTTACAAATTTGGTACCATCTGGTTTGCAAGACCAATCTTTACTTATGAACTGCAAGTAGCCAACAATATGTATGTAAAATACGCAAAGCGCAAAGCCTGTTAAAAAATTATGCACTTAAGGCAGTAATGAAGCAATAAGACACATCAGAATTCGCTAATAACCTCTTTACAACAGTTAAATGATCAGTTGAATGATCATAATGCAAGCATGTGAAAGGAAGTGCACAGAATACTTAACCAGGCATCAGAAGCAGATAAGAAAGCATTCAACCAGAATAATGTAGAAGTCAACAGATGGCAAGGTTCACATAATGTTTATGTGAAAACATTGCTAAAGTTGCTTGACTGAAATTGCTGATTCAAGAACTATAAAACAGTATATCACTGATGAAAAGGACTTTTCTTTCCCCAGACCTGACCAAGTCAGCCTCTTTTGACAGAGACTAACTAAGCTAACTCAAACTGGTGCCGGTCCATATTGGTAGTTCATACTTAAATGGTATATTACGTTACTACATTTAGTATAATCAGAATTGTAAACACTATGTTTGACAGTTGAATATTATGTCTTGACAACTCAATTCTAGCAACATTTATATAAAAAGAGCATTTGATCCAATGGATACTTTATCTCCATTTAATTAGTTCTAAGGATGAAACCAATGTTGCAGATTAGTTCATATAAGTCTAAAACAATCTCTACTAATATTCCTGATTACAAGCCTACTGTATATACGTATTTGTAGTTTAAATGAAAAAAAGTAAAAGCATTGTTCAAAACTTCCAGTCCCTTATCACTAACAAGCAACCAAGACAAATTTGCAAATCTGATCTGAGCAATCAGTGATTTTAATAACAGGTAAAGGGGTTCATTAAAATGTGGTTTAATTAAAATAAAATGCCTTATTTCTAATTATTAAATTATAGAAATTTTATGAAATTACCCTAAGAGCTTTAATACATAACATCTCTTGTGTATTATACTCGGCTAAGCGTTACAGTCAGTGTTGGATATATTTTGTGTATATTCGTAAATATTGTACTCTCAAATTGGAGATGGAGATGTGGGTACTCTGTTTTTCTTATCTTCATTTTTAAGTGCTTTGGTGTTATTGTATTGCGAACAGTTGCTAGGGTGCATCCACAGTTTCATTGTACTTGTACTATGACAATAAAGTTCTTTTAATTCTAATTCTAATTCTAATTCTATTAAGCCTGATTGTTCAACTATATTTTTCTACTAGAAAGAATAAAATGGAAAAATCTGCAATGCTTCCAGAAATGTTGGGTAAAAATATAGATATTCCGTTCTCATATTTTACTGTTTCACAAACAATCTGGTAAAATATTTCACTATGAAGAACCCTAATATCTGAAACATAAGATAATTAATAAAGCAACTTTGATGTGCTTGAAACCATTGTATAAAAATTGATGGAGAGCTCTGTTAATATCTGTTATTTTTAAAGATAATATAACTGTCTTTTAGCTCGTGTGGATCCAGTTTTGTTAATCCTAAAACAGCAAATAAAACAAAATGGCAATGGATCTAGGATAGCCTGTTTTCTTTTGAATTTCTCCTTTCTTTATTCTTCATCAGTGTCTTTCAATTATGTATATGCTAACCAAGTTTGAAGTTCCAATCCTTAATATAGTCATGATTAAACACCACAAAATTCAATTGGATTTAGTTTTCACAACGTGTATAGGACTGTTTTCCCCATCATTCTGAAGTTGGACTTCTTTTTTCTTTTTACCCTATTCCAGCTCTTTACAGAACAAATTTGGTGGAGTAACAATCCATTTAATTGACAAAAGTTATTCTAAAATCCAAATGACAACAGGGATGTAATTCATTTTTCATTTTGTTTCATGTCCTTCTGATTCCCTAAAAAGGTAGTATTTAGCTTTTAAATAAGCGTGCTAGATTGGTTTTATTTATAAAACTGTGATGACAAGGGGTGTGCCACAAAGGCAACACAGTCACATAAGTAAGAAAAGTCCCTTTAATATCTCCAACTTTCCTCCCAATGTCCAGTTACCTTCAGTTGGAGAAAAATTCTCCCAAGAACAGTCTTTAAGTGGAAGAAATTCAGTCCAAAAACAAAGTACATATAAACTATAAATAAAAATCCACACATAGCACGCTGCAGCAATTAACTGGACAGGGCATGATAAGGAATTGCAGACTTCAAAGGCCAACAAAACATACACAGTTGGGAAGACGCCAGCAACCCAAATAAGCCTCGACAATAAAAGATAACTCACGATTTGCTTCCAACAAGTTGCTATGTGCAAACTCCTTTTTAACACTGTGTTCCCAGCTGCAGCTAATGAAGGGAATCATGGCCCTTTCCTCCCCGTAAGCCATGCAACTCACATTGCTCCCTTTTCTATTCCTCCCTGCGTGCCCTAGAATGAATAGGGGGTGGGCCTGGATCTTCCTCTGAATTCCCTCTGCCTTGCTCTACCTCTCCCCTGCTCTGCACAGCCAGACTGTGCCCTTCCCCAGTTTCTTCCACAGCCAATGAAGCCACACTCCCATTCCCTGTCAGCTGCTCAGCCTCCCACTCGGAATCAGATTCCGACAGGGGCATGACAAAAACTTTCATATTGGAGAGCTTTCTTTTCATTAATCAGCCTCACCTATATTAATTTTTTAAAAATGGGAAATCTATAATATTAATATCTAATATAAATACATTTTAATAATATGTTAATTCTTAAATTATCCTGATTAACTTCTGCAGGTGGAAAGGAGAATAAATGCAAACATCTTTGTTATTCTATCATCACAAACAGATTCAAAAGCACAAATATACTGTAACGTAGTGTGTATGTATAATATGTAAATATATATGGATAGCAATGTACAAACTGTGTATTTATGCTCTGAAATATACTGTCCTATACTGCACGTGTTTAGCTAAGCAGAGCTAAATAGCAACTTGTCCTCTTCCACTAAATTATTAGTACTTTAAAAAAAAAATCCAGAAAAAAAAAACCCATTTGATTACCAACATTTTAATTACAGAAAGAGTAAATGTAAAGCTAACAAAAATGCCCTTCCCAAATGGGAAAAAAAATCTTGTTAAAAGAATTATGTATGTATTAAAGAGGAAGGGAAAATGCTGTAACACCAGAAAATGGACTTAATTTTCTGGAGAAAACACTGATGTCTGAAAATGGTTAATTCACAAAAGGTTTAGGGACCCAAGAAATCAGCTGTAATCATTGTGAACCAATGAGCTCAAAAACAGGCTTATGTATATTTGCCTAATAAACTAACCTTTTTGATAGGTGGAAGTTTGAGAAGCATAATTTATGGAGAATATACACTGACATCATTATTCTGATTCTTCCTTCATCTAATAAAAGATATGACTGAGAGATTAAATAACCATCAGTTCATTTTAAGTGGAGTCTTAACAATACCAAAAAAGAAAAAATAATTGATATTATTGTAATGTTGCATGTAAAAATGTAACAGGAGATAAATATTTGGGAAATACACTGTATCTATATCTACACTGTTGATCTTAGCTAATTTTTTACAATTTATTTAAATTTATGAACAAATGGAGGTCATTGATCACCTGTGAGACCACTGAAGAATTATTCTGCTGGTAATTCACAAAACGATCTGTGAAACCCACACTCCTTTACCAGTACCTCGCCTCTGCTTTCTAGTCTACAAGCTTTCTTACCTGTATTGAAGAATCATGCACTTGTACTAAAATAAAATGTTTTATTAATGCAAGAGTGACAAGTGGCTCAAAATTTCTGCATTGCTACTCTGAGTATTAGAACAAACAGCAGCATAATCTCATAAAAATGTTAGGTAGTTTTAGAAACTCAATAATACTTGTGTGTATAGGATTGCTGCAATATTATAAAGAGTTAGTTTGAATAAATTCCTGACTTCAGTATTACATTTTATACATATTTAAATTGAGATTGGAAGTAGATTATTGTGGGAAGAAAATCTGTTCATTTTTCTAGGTAAAAGAGGAAAATAATACTTTAACACATACAATCGTTGATACTCCATTAAAAGCTATGCTATTATATGAAAGGAAGGCAGAGGTTCAAGGCAGCCAGTCAGATGTCTGTGAGTGTCACAAGTAAAAACTGCTTCTGTTTATAGATTATTTCGGATTTAATTGTGCACTGACAATATACTTTCTTCCTGTGTTTCTTTATTTAACAGAAGGCAGATGAAAAGAGTGTTCCACAAACACTACCCTTTCCTCATCTTTTACATATTACAAAAATGCCAAATGGAGAGAGAAGCAATTATTTTTTCTCTTCCTGGAGTCCAGAAAAAAAGAGAAGGATCTTCTCCATTTTCCACTCTGGTGCGAAGGAAAGGAATGCAGCGATCCTTATCCTTCCATTTTAATAGAGCAAGCTTTGAAAGGTGTGTGGTGTCCAGAGAAAGGATCACTTGTTCTGCAGAACTTTTTATTCAGCAGCAGCTGGACCTGTCTGCGCATGCACTATTTCAGGTGAATTTTATAATGACAAATGATTTACAATAAAACTTGCTAATATTTCCATATATAAAGCTGTGATAACAGCTTCTCTTTGAATATGAAAGCTTCTACTTAGTCATCACTTTCATAAAAAGTCACTAAAAGGGAATTTATAGAACTGGTATCTGCATCTGTTACAATTCATCACTTTCAAATATTGCATACTGCATTATCTCAGTGTTCTTGGAAGTAATTAATTATCAGAAAATACTTAAATGATATAAGTGGCACATATTATCTATACAAAGCAAACTTAGAAGAACGGATCTTCCTAGTTCTAAGTAGTCATGTGGAATAAGCTTGGCAATTACTAAAGATTAAGGAGTTATATAATTGTACAACATTCAAAGTGCTATATATGTTTTGTAAATATGTCAGTTATGACTAGTCAGTGAAAGTATTTTTGCGACTTTACTCACTGTAAATCGATTCATTATACATTTACATGTCTGATTATTATTCCTGTTTTGCTGGCCTAGCATTAACAGTAATGCTACATTCTTGTTATTTTGTATTAACTGTAACATCTAATTATTATCACATTGTTTTTTGGCTTGTAGTGTATCTTTACCATGGCAATAACTAGATATTAAGCATATCTATTTCTGTCACTGGTAACATCTTTTGGCTCTAATGTATAATTCAAATGTGAACTAAAACAAGTTTTGGCCCTTAAAATGTTCTGATAGAAGAATAATGCAACTGCTTTTAACTTGGCTATAAGATTTAAGTTTTAAAATGAAACTAAAAGGGGAAAAAAGCCACAACAATATTGATTCCATTTCAGAAGAAATTAGCAAACAGACAGTAACTGATTTTCTCTTTTGTTCTGATATATTGCAAACAACAAGACCAAACAAGCTGTGAAGGTAGCTAGATCTGTACTGGATGGGACTGTGAACAGATAACTGGCAAGCGAAAGTCATACCACTGTGAAACATTGTCTCTTGATCCCTTCTGTGAATGTTGTTACTGGAACAGAATAATGATGAAACTATGCCATCTGTCTCAAAGGTACTTTTTCAAAAGGCAACTAGACTTTCCTTGTTTTTCCTTGAAGAGATTTCACTTCTCATCCACAAAGCTTCTTTAGTTCTAACTGAATGATGGACAACGGAAGGATTGATATTCCTTGCAGTCATCTGGTCATTCTTGAGGCCACTTGGAGGTTTATCTGTGTCCTCAGTGTCACCTGAATGGCGCACTATTCAGTGACCCTGAGGCCACAAACAAACCTCCATGTGCCCTCAATGACTCAGAAACAATGACCAAATAACTACAAGGAGTATAAATCCTTCTATTGTCTGCCATTAAGTCAAGACTGAAGAAGTATCTTGGATGAGAAGCAAAACGTCTTCAAGGAAAAACAAAGAAAGTCCAGTTGCCTTTTGAAAAAGCACCTTTGGAACAATCATGACCTGGATGACTGAGAAGCTCCATAGACATTAACTAAGCCATCTGTGGCATCTAATTGACCTACAGCATGAAAGTTACAAATAGAAAAAAACTACGAATAAAACTATATGACACCAAATAGGGACTGGAGATCATATTAAGATAACTGAAGGAAGCCATCCATTATTAATTCAAAACTGTTAGAATTTACTGTTAAACTCAGTTATTTTACTAATGCCCATCAGGCATAGTGCAGTGCAAATTCATAGCAGCTACCTTATTAGTAGTAATAATACTTCTCAGCAAATGATTTTTTTCACAGCTCTTGTTGCCCAGGTATATTACAAATTTAAATGAAAGCAAAAGTATGCCGCATTTCGTATAAAGAAATAACAATTTAAAATTATATATACATTTAAGTATGTATTAAAAATAATATCCACTCCTTTAGTGTTTTAAGGCAGCAGTCCCGCATAAGGCTATGCAATACATTATTTACCCCTCCCCCACTTAAATTAATCTTGCCAGCTTGTGGAAAATTTATTATAGTACTAATATTTTAGGGACAACTTTATGAAACTAAACTTAATACTTTTAAGTAGCTAGATGTGAAATAAATGTATACTTATGTCACAGATGAAGTGTTCCTTTTTCTTTCTCTGTAGATATAATTCTCAAATTTAATCTCCTTTCCTGTCATATCCATAAGTTTTATGCAGGTGCTACTATAAGGATCAATAACCAAACAGATAAGGGCCATAGCTCAGTGGTACTGTAGCAAATCTTGTGCAGGCTGAAAACCCTAAATCAATTCCTGTGTATCTCTAGCTACAGAAAACTATAATGGTAGCAGTACAAGTGCTTGTCCAAGAAAATAATATTTACCTAGATAGTTAAATATTCTGATAAATTTACATTTGGATGTTTTTTGTCCTCTTAAATAGGACCTCAACACCTCTTAGGGTAACTATTAAACTGTTATTGCAAAATATTTTATTGAATGTAGGAAAGAAAAAAAAAACCACTACAATTATTTTACATTAGCCCCTTGAAAAGGAATACACATTTATGTTCTGATTATGTCTGTCATTTATATCTACTAATCAGTAATTCTGTTGCATTATATATGAACACAACAATCCTTTAGTTTTACTTCTGTTGGTGTGTGTGTGTGTGTGTGTGTGTGTTTATGTGCCAGTTGGCAATTTAGTATTCTATGACATATTTATTTGTTGTGGAATTACAACAAACTAATTTTAAGGGGTAATTTTATTTATTTATAATTTAGCTGATTACATATTCTCTAGTCTTAAGAAATATTAACCCGATTTACTTTAATTATTATCACTTATGATTCCCATTATCTAATGAATTAATGTGGAAGTGAAAATAATCCATTCCATTTTCCAATTTTTGTGTAATACAGAAGGATTTAAATTTTTAGGTAGAGCAATGTTACCCAGAAAAGTTTAAGTATCCAGAAAAATATATATCTTCAAACATTAGCTTTTGAAGATGTTTATGTAGAAATAAGTTGTGTGTCAAATGTCCTCTTTTAATAGCCATACGTATGTCATCTACCAAATCCCTCTTTGAAATTCAGTCAACGTACATGCGTACGTACACTATAATCCAACTATGGGAAGCAGAACCTGAATTCCTTGTCTCTATTTGCTGATTCACTTGAATGTAATCATAAAAAATAAGAAATTTAATATTTAGAGGCCCTGTAAACATACTAACTAGTGATCTTGCTAGTTTGAATTTCAAGATTTTAAAATACAGCTATATCTTCTTCTGAATTTCTGTCAAATTAAAAGCACAGCCTAAGCTCATACACGTTTCCCATTAAATAGAACAAGGAAATGACCACCCAGGTTCATGAAACATTTAAGCAACACAACATCACTGTGGATAACTGGAAAATGACATTTCTGAAGAGATTGTGTTATTCTGAGAACAATGGCTGGATCATTCTAGAGCTTAACTATTGTTCAGGTAGCACAGACCATCATCACTGGGCCCTAAACTGCAGAGAGAGGCATAAGATAGCACTGAAAGAGGTAAGAAAAGCACAGGAGAGAGCAGTATAAAATCACAAAGCTGCAAGCTACACTCAACTGAAATCTCTGGCTTTGCTTCCAATTGCTTTATTTTCTGTTTAATGAAACACATGATTCCATCAGCTCTACAGCTGAAAGAGCTTTGCATAACTTGTCAAATCTGCTCTCCCAAAATGTGGAATTAAACTCCAAAATACTTTTATAAGGTTGCCTCTTAAAATACTCACAAAATATTAATAAAATTATTAAGCTCAGCCTGTGGGCTAGCTAGATGGTTATAGGAACAGAAATGAGGTGATGGAAGTTGCATGTAGCATGTGAAACTTTGGCATCTATTTCAGTACTAAAATGGTCTTAGGAAGGAGAGAAACCCTGAAGTCTAATAATACTTGGAGCATGAAAAGGCCTGGAGTTTATGTGAAGTGAATGAAATGTGTGCCTCCTTGTTTCATATGGTCATATTTTTGATTATCTTTGGATAAACTTGCCCATTATTAATTTTACAGGTGACCTGAAATGTCATTTTCTAGTTATGAGTTGCATCCATTATATTTAAATTAAGCATATAACAGACATAATTTATTAATTCCAGCTTTTCTATCAAACATGGGGCCTTACTTTGAATAGCAAAATTCAAATACATTTTCTGAGCATTGGATGAACTAATTTAGTATTCTGAATTTTACAAATCAAATGGCACTTGCTAACATTTTGCTGACCTCATTATTCACTCCATGAACCACAGAATCTCTAATTCAGTAAGAGTTAGATCTGCTTTTCTATCAAAGTTTCTTGTTTACAATGAGCTAAAATATGCTTTGCACATTAAAATATGGGCCAAATAGCACTTCTGTCTTCAAGACACATTACTTGCCCTGATAAGGGGTTAGAATATATTCAGATGAGATTTGCTTAAAAAATTAAGAACTATAACAGAAAGAGCTTTGTACTGCTGTATATCATTTTCTATAACTTAACTACCTGCAAATAAGAAATTATGGGAATGTGTAGATAATCACAAAATGCAAAGCAAATGTGTTTTTTCTTTTTTAAAAAGCAATGAGTTTTGAATCCTTCCATTCTTTATAAATAAAAAAAGTTTTCAGTGCAAACATTTTAAACAATATAAAACTTAAGATTATTTTTAGGTTTCTTATTGAGCATTTAAATTTAAAATGAAATAAATTGAAGTTCAATTAAGTTCAGTGCAAATATACCTGAAACATTAAAAATAAATAAATATATTAATTTATTGTAGAAATCATTGGGGGGTCACAAAATTATAGGTTTTTTGGACTGCAGTGACCTTTGGCTAAGAAAGAATGTTTTTAAAGTAAAAGAAAAAATATTAGAAAACCATTTGGATAATGTCTGTACTTCCAATTACGTTCTAATGATGAGCTATAAATATAGGGCTGGTATTTACTCATAGTGGAAAAAATTGTGTCCGTTCAGATTCTTTTCATATGTTTTGAACTATTGTATTTGTTTTGAAATATGGTATTTATCAAGGTAAGAATAAAAAGCACAAAAAATGAATAGAAAGAATAAAAATATTTAGTGGCCTGAACAGAACATTAACTGAGTAAAAATTAATTATTATCAAGAATCTGATTAATTGACTTCAATGTGGATAGATAAGGGAGGAATGAAGGAATTTAGGATTTTTCTGCCCACAACTATAACTTTTCATTCACTAAAGAACCCTTCAGATTTTATTTCACAAAACTGAAACTGTATCCATGCACAAATGCTATCTATCAAAACTAAATAAAAAGCTGTAGTGTTAAAAAAGAGACCTTAATAGAAACCAGAACAAGAAATTTAGAAAGCAAATTTAAAAGAAATTTAACTTTAACTTTAATATAGTTAAAGTTAAAAAAATCACCATTTTAAATCACCCTGTACAATGAAAACTGCAGTATTTTTCTTTATAAAATTATAGATCACCAAAACTGTAATTGTGTCAGAGTAATTGGTTTCCTTATATCTTAAAACTACAGATTCAAATCTTGATTCAGATAATTTGTCACTTGAGCAAATTTTTACAAACCTTAACCTCAAATACTATTGTTTACAGAAGGATTGATCCAAGTGTCCAATTTTTTTAAAATATTCTCCTAAATAAACAAACACTTGTTGCAGGTATAGCACAAGGATTTTCTGTAAGGAATACTTTATTTTGAGGACTATATATTATTTTGGGTCAATGAATGAAGATAATCTATATATTTTTTTCACCAAACAAATCTATTTTAGGCAATATTCATTTTCAATGAATAAGCATGTAGCAAGTTCTACATTAAACCTATTTAAAAACAAGTGGGTTTTTTTAAAAGAAATGTTTAATTTGAAATTTTTGTTTTTAATTTTGATTCTGTACTAACATCTTCTACACTTCTTTTTCTTGTCAGTGCATTGCTTATCTTGGTCACAGAACTGTCCAATTTTTTTACAACTGACTCAAACTATTGTTTCTATTATTGGTAATCAATTTGTTCCTAAAATTCATCTGGAAGATGGGCTATATAAAACCATGTAATTGTTTAAACAGATCAAACTTAAATCAATCTTGACTGATTTTCAGTAGTTATAAAAATGATATTATTTCACATGATAGTATCATGTTGTATATCTAGGTTCTTCCTTACATTTTTCTATATTATTTCTGATGAAATTATTACTTTTTATTTAACTCACTTAGACTCCTGTTTGGATAACGCTTGTATACTAATAGGGATTACTAACTTAAAATGACAATTCTATACGTGTACCCTTTTAATTAATCAGTAGTTATGTGAAACTAATTTACATTCAAATCTACAGAACTTTCTTCTGTTGTTTATGCTCAAGAACCTATCTAACTTGTTTATGCTCAAGAACCTATCCATCTGGATTCATGATTAGGATGATACCTAAATAAAGTATGAGAATTTTCTCCCTTCTTTAATTTGTGCTCATATTAATTTTAACTTGTTTCAACAATGATAGTTTTAAAAATTATGCAGATTGTGGCAATTGTTAATCTAAAAATGTGCCCATATTGCCCAAGTCATTTATAAATGACTGAACAATTATTCAGCCTGTCTAAATTACAAATATTTAAGATCCCAATCCTATATATGCTGTTTAAAATAAATCCCAGAATTCAGTGGGACTTATCTCAGAATAGACATGTATAAGGTTGTACTATATAACAGAAGTTGTGACCTACATTGACAGAATATGTCTAATAAATGATGATGAGCAAGGAGGAGTGTCTCACAAAACATGATTAAATCTAGCATCCTGTCCCTGAACACTTTATATAAAGTTATAGAACACTTTATATAAAAATTTCTATTGATTTCTACACTGAAATGTAATCTCGTAAGATTTAGTTAAAAGAAAGATATATTTAAAATTTACCTAAATGTTTTCTTCTTGACTGTCCATTTGCATATTATTTTCAGATAATTTTCATTTGAAATAGGAATTATGTACCATGATTCACAGGAAAGAAACTTCTTAATATAACAATTAGACTCCCAATGTAAGTAGGTCCAAGTACTATTTAAGGTAATTCTCAAAAATCCGCTAAGAACGGAAGAAGTGATCAATAAAAACGTGCAATTCTATATGTCTTGCCCTATTTTCTGAAGTAGAAATTGCAGAAAAGCATGGCCCTTATCTTTAATGGTTTTGCAGATGAAAAGAAGGAAGATTATCTGTACTTTTATAAGGAAAAATAAGGTTTAGCATTTAAGTAGGAGATTTGATCTATATTTCAGACAGGATAAAAGATCTTATGAACGAATCTCTGCAAGCAATTCTTTAAATAAATGCCTTTTTTCTAGGTACTTCCAGAAACTATAGACAAAATGATATTTTATCATTCCAATGATATAAACACTTCCTTCTAAGATTAATTCATTTAAACTTTTTTGATGGAACTCAAAAAAGTCTTAGAAAATAATCTGACTTCCAAACAGTTATTGATGTGACACTACAATATGGACAAAATATGGTGGAAGATATCACATATATTATCACTCAATTTCAAGGTGCTATTCTCAAAGTAATAAAAGCATAAAGGAAACAAAAGAAAATATGGAGACACATATTTTCTTATTGGAAAGAAATATCAGGACCACCTCATCTTTACCCTCTTGCTATATGAAAGTAGGACATCTAACCTTAACAGTCTGTACTAACAATAAGGTATGAATGTGTATGTATACACACATTCAGTTATATAACTGAGCAGATATTAGTGGCAGTGTATGCAAAAAAGAGAAGAAAATTATGTTTAAAAAGTTACAATTTTCCTTCCTTCTGTTTTTGTACAGAAATACTGAAGTAAATATACATATATTTTAAAAAATCAGCGTTCTACCTGGTAAACACTTCTGTCCCCCTAAAAAAAAAACTGAATTAAAAAAAATCTTGAGAACTCTTTTTTTTCCACTTGTCTATTACTTTACTTGTCTCATCATGGATAGGCTTGATACAGCCTTTTTTTATTTTATCCCTAAATTTTTTAGGAAATAATCCTTTCCTTATATCTAGACTAGTAGGTGAAAATAAATCTTGATCTTTTCTTTTTGCTACGTACTTTTCTTTGACATTCGCAAAGTCCCACTATTTGGCTGAGGCTCTGTGTTATCCCTCCTCACTCTTGCACTTCCAGATTTGTTGTATTTGCAGCTCCCATCTAGAAACCTGGGAGTCGCAATGCTAGCAGACCTGGAGAGTGCCAGATTGGCCAAGTTTGCCCTATGCTCAGCAAAAATAACATGTAATTTCAGAAAAGCTACCTTTGTTCACCTCATTCTTACTTATTGTTCCTAAGTCCGATGAAAGATGGTATTGGTGTTAGTGGGGGAGGAAGAAGTTGGGGTTATAAATCTGAACGGGTGGAATGGAACCGAATCCACAAGAGGAATCTATTATTCTCCTTCCCCATCCTGCAGGGACTCCACACCATCCAACCCAAACTCCCATGCCATTTTCCACAGCCCTTTTATGATAGCAAGACGAATGGTGGAAACCAATAGGGCCCATTGTGTGAATTGCTGATCAATTCTTATGTTTCTATTCCACAGTTTTAACTGGATATTGTGAAGTCCAAAGCGGTCAGAATTGTGAATCTGTCCATTGAAACACTGCAAGCGGTGTACTTACGACAGTAGGCCTTGTAGATTTCATAACATATTTCTCTTTGTTGTTGTTTTTGTAGTGCTCTTCACAAGTGACAATTTTTTTAAGTTTTTTTTTTTTTGTAGTAAAGAAGGGTTGTATTTAGAGGCCAGTAGCTAGAGATCCAACCAGTAGATCTCCTGAAACACTATCTGGCCTTAAGGCCACCATCAAAGGAAGGCTGAGATAATTACTATTCATCCAGCTTCCAAAAATGTAATGTACCAGCAGGCAAAAAACAGTTCATCATGTAGTACAAAAATGAAAATAAACAAATGAAAAATGAAAAAAAATCTAGTGCCATAGCTTTTCGTTGTTTCTCTGTTTGGGCTTTGTTGTTGTTCATAACAGAATAGATATTATTTACCCATCTGAAACATGCAGCCTCATGTGGTCGTTGAAGTGCTCAATTTGGTCAAACTTAGCTGGGCAGACAGAGCAAACGTAGGTCGTTCCCTCTGTGCATGCCATCACTCCAGCTGGAAGTGCCCTTGCCCCAGTGCTTGTTGTGCTAGATGTTCCATTTGTGGCACTATGTAGAGCCACGTGTCTCTCAAGCAGGGTCTTGTGTGAAAACTTTTTCTTGCAAATGTAGCATTCATAAGATTTCTCCCCACGGTGGAGCCGCATATGCACGTTTAGGGAACTCTTCTGCGTAAAACGCTTATTACAGATACTGCATTGGTAGGCTCTGACACCAGTGTGAGTCACCATGTGTTTGATTAGGTAATCTTTTAGGGAGAAGGATCGCCAACAAATGCTGCATTGGTGGGGCTTCTCACCTGCACAATGATCACAAATAGAAACAACAAGAAAAAAAAAAGATTTAATTAGGGAAAAATGCCAATGAATTCTCCTATAACATATTTTCTAGTTATACAATATATGGTTATTTATTTATTTACTTATTTATTTATCAATCAAATTCATATGGCTGTCTATCTCCGTTTGGAAAGTGAATCTGGATGGCATAGAACAATCCAATAAAACAATAGAAATATAAAACAGTCATTATCTGTTTATAAAAGCATGTTTTGTATGCTTTTGCATGCTCAGATGAACAACAGACATATTAGGGATGTAAAATATGGGTTTTCAATGTTTCACATTCAGATTTGGAAGAATACTTTTCTTCAGGGCTTTATTAGTTGATCTTCATTTTGGAAGAAGTCTTCTTCCAATACTGAATACATGCCTATCTGACAATTTTATATTACAAATCTTATTAGGAAGTCATGGAATTACTATTGTAGCCATGATATGCAATTTTCAGACATCTATACTTGAACTGAATTAAAATCCGCAGCCATTTCTATTATTACCAACCCTCTCCCCATCTCTATTTCTTCTTTCTTCATAAATTCAGCGTAATGACTCATCCAACATGACTCCTTCCTAGCGTCAGCACTATAGCAATCTTAAGTGAGAGTCTACAGAACTGTCACAGCGGTGACTGAGCAAGCTGTGGGAATGGGAAGGTGAAGATAGTGTGGGACATGTAATCATGACACCATTCTTTCCCTTGGGAGCCAAGGACATCTAGCCATCACCTGAGAAGGCGTGACAGAAGTTGGCTGAAGTTGGGATTCTGATCTGATTGGACCATGTGATGAAAATGTGGATGCAGGGGAAGGAATTTTGGTTTTACTTTGGGTGAGGAAAATACAGGGCTTCAGATTTGGGTTTTCCCCAGATGGGCCAATATGACATCTCCAATAAATTTATGCTTTGAGGAAGATACCTACCTCAGGGTTTTATTTCTGTTGGGGGTGTTACTTAGAACCCTGACACTTAGATTCTTTTGCTAAAGACAGATAAAACAGATAATTTTCTAATGTTGGACAATAGGCATTCTATGGAAACTTTTGAAAGATCAGGTTAATTTAATCCTATTGAAAGAACACGCTGCATGGCAATAAAATCTGACAGTTATTGTATGCAGGACTGTCAAACTCGGGGCCTACGGGGCAGATGTGTTACGTGCTGGCCAAGCCCACACCTGGTTTAGCAAAGGGGGAAAAAGTCCTGATATGTCATGTGACAATGCCATGATGACACGAGTTTGACACTCCTGTTGTATATTCTGTGGAAGTCTGGAACAACTGAGGGTTAAAGTATTGTTGATTACAGCTTAAGATGCAGTTCCATCGGAGCCCACTCACAGAAGCTCTCACCAGTGCAAATGCCTATGCTTTGCTCTCTCCCTTGCAGATCAAGTCTGTGCATCTTGATTACAACTGTAAGCAAACATGAGAGTAATAAAAAGAGACTATCAGTCTGCAGCTTCACAGCAAGAAAATACAGAGAAAGTTCCTATTGATGCAATTACTAGAGTTGTTGAAAATATAGCAAAGGGAAGGCTGGTAATTGTTTATGAACGTATGCAGTACAGAGAGTTTTCATGCCAAAGTCACCTTCACTATACTGGGTTCCCAATAAAGCTTCAGCACAAGCACAGAACTCCTTATGTGGGATGCAAATAGTCCACGATGAAAAATATAGCAATGCAGGATACTGGCAGTAGGTGCTGAAAGGTTTGATATTCTTTTTTTCAGAATAAATGTCACTTTCATCAGTGTGAATGAAACATATCAGACTGATAGAAAAAAGGAAATGATGTGGTTTTCTACATATTTATCTTGCCTTGACACAAAGTTCTTTAACCCTGTATCTTGGTAAGGTTTCACAATGAAGTATCATGGTTAAACAGCTGTCAGCTTGTGTCACACAATAAGCACTTGACATTCACTGAATTGCTACTAATTCAAAATGAGAATAATGCCTAATAATGGTTGGAAGCTAGTTAGTCAACTCCTGTCATAACCAATGGATCAAAAACTCAATAGACCTGAAAAAAGTGAACACTGCAATTATAGGAAAACATTAGGAAGGAAAAAGAAAATTAAAGAATATATGACTACTGTGAGAACTAGTTTGGTATAGTGGTTAAGGCATCGGGCTAGAAACCAGGAGACTATGAGTTCTAATTCTGACTTCATCTGAGTGACCTTGGGCCACTCACTTTCTCTCAGTCCTAGGAAGTAGACAATGGAAAACTACTTCTAACAAACCTTGCCAAGAAAACTGCAGGAATTTGTCCAGGCAGCCTCTGAGAACTGGAAACAATTGAACAGAAGAAAAAATAATCTAAATAATCTAATAATCAAAATTAACTTAATATCTATCTGATTAATAGTTTTTGAAATTTTATCTTAATTTTTACAGGCAAAAGGATATTATAATTTATGCTAGAAGAACAGAAATTGCAGAGAAGCTGAACACATTATTTCTTTTCATCGTCACATGAGAAAAGTTGAGACAGATTTCTGAGCTGGAGCTCTGTGTCAGGAAGGGACACAGATAAACTCAGCCATATAATAGTGTCAAGGGAAGAGGCATTGAGCTTTATTGACAAATTGTACATAAAACTGGATCTGCTAAGTAAAATATGCAACCTGTCTTTATACTCTTAATGACCTGAATATGGTAGTCTTAGACTTACAACCCCAATGGAGTCCAGAATTTCCATTGCTAAGCAAGACAGTCGTTAAGTGAATTGTGCCTCATTTTACAACTTTTGCAACAGTTGCTAAATGAATCACTCACTGGGTTCTCCCACTGATTTTGTCTGAAGCCAAGTGGGAAGGTTACAAATGGTGATCACATGACCCAGGGACAGTGAAACTGCCTAATTATATGCTGGCTGTCAGGTGCCCAAATTTTCATTACATGTCTGCTGGGATGTTGCAATGGTTGTACAATAAGTATGAAAACTAGTTGTCTATTTTTTCAGTGCTGCTGTAACTTTGAATGGTCACTGAAAGAATGGTTGTAAGTCAAGGGCTACCTATTTTAAGAAGGCTCACAAGGAAACCCAGGAAATTATGGACCTGTCAGAGTTTTTTCACAGTATGAATAAACATGTGTGTAAGGATAAGTCAGTAGACCTAATTTACTTAGACTTTCAAAAAGTCTTTGATAAAGTTCCAGATCAAAGACTTATCAGTAAGTTGTAATGCCATGAAATGAAATGGCAAGTCTCCTTGTGGATAAGCAACTGGTTAAAGAATAGGAAACAAAGAATAGGAGTGAGTGAGCATTTCTTACAATAATGGAAGAATATAACCAGTAGAGTGCTCCAGGTTCTGTTCTAGGACCAGTACTTTTTATCATTCTTATAAATGATCTGGAATCAAACATAACCAGTTGGATAGCCAAACTTGCTGATGACACTTAATTGTTCAGAGTAATAAAAAACCATAAAGCATTACGAAGAGCTTTAATATAATCTCTGCCCATTAGGGAATTGGTATCAACATGACAAATATTCAAGATGAGCCAGTAAAAATGATGCACATTGGTGCCCAAAATCCTAAATATTCATACAAACTAATGGGACCTAAGAGAGCAGTGACTGATGAGGAAATAAATCTTGAGATAATGGTAAACATTCAATGAGGGTGTTGATACAGAGCATCCACAATCTAAAATAAAGGCCGGTAGCTTGTTAGGGATAATAAGGAAAAGTATTCAAAATAGAGATTCTAACTCCATAACAGTTTGCTTTCACAAACTCAGAGTAGGTTGTTTTAATTTGAAACAGTAAAGTCAAAACATTATATATCCTTAAATAATTGATATACTCTGTAAATCTGTACAACTAAGAATAAGAAGAAGGAATAAGCAAGTGACAAACTACAGTAGTGCATAGGAAACTTTTTTGTGAATAGACTCTATGCTTTAATTTTTTTGGCCTTTCAGGACTGTAAGGAGATGGTTTGTGATGCCATGATGCACCAGAGAAAAAACTGAAGGTGCTAATTTTGCCCACTAATTAGTCTAATTTGTAGCTCTTTTGTAACAGATTGGCCTTATTTCTGAAGGCTGTATTCAAAATGAATCTTCATTCAAAAACGAGACAGTTGGTGAAAGAATGAAATCATAAGTTCAAAGTGGAATGAAAAATTAGGTGGATGTGTACAGATGAGAGAATATCAGTTCAAGAGTTAATAAAAATAACTAACTACTCAGTGATATGAAACTATGGTGGGGAACAGACTTCTGCAATCTTCCCAGTTTTGTGAACCAGGAGGGGGGGGTGAAGAAAGAAAAGTTCCACATGAATAATGGGCAAGCAAGCATGCATCTGCATCTCCATTTGCATGAGCAGAGGGCATGCATGCTGGCCTGCCACTTCTGCGGCCCAGCTCCGAATGGCTCAAGGCGCAGTAGTGCGCCACTGCTTGAGGGTTAGAGACCTCGGGTGTGGAAAGTTAATGTAATTTTAAGTAACTTCGGGAATCACTTTCAAAATCCAGAACAATGCACTTCTCTACAGTCCCCATAATCACATCCATGACTCTGTTACAATATTTGATTTAATTCTGGTTTGCCACATTTCTAAAAATAGCAAAAAAGAAAAAAAAGGCAACCCTAACAAAAGGTAATGGATAAATCTAGTCTGGTAAATGTATTAAGGGTGGATATATAGAAAACCCAAAAGTATTTCAAAGCAAAGAAGACCAGTTATCACGGATGGAATAAGAGTAAACCATTTAAAACTATCAAATTAGTTTTATGACATTATGAAAAAACATTATGAAAAAACCCTCAATATTTTCAAAAGAACACTCCATTCCTCCAGTGAACACGAACACTTAAACAGAGACCGTCCATTTTGTTATCATTGATTTCTACATCATATGAACATCTTAAAATAGCAGTAGAGGAATATCTTTCCAGATCAACAATATAATGTTAAATGCTTTTTCTCTCTGGGTTCATAGATTTGGTCATATATCAAGCGGCCATATACTTACCTGTATGTACAAACATGTGCTTGACATAATTCTGTTTGGCTGTGAAAGTCTTGTTGCAGAGAGTACACTCATAAGGCTTTTTTTCACCCTGCCCACCTGCTGTGCTGTGGCCTGCAGAAGGAGCCAGGGGTTGCGGGGCTGGCAGCTGGGCGGTAAAAGTTGAAATCCCAGGCTGGGTCACTGTCACAAATTGTGCCTGTTGGCCTAGGGGCTGGGGAAGGCTGAAAAGAAAAGGTTTAGGGCCACTGCCAGCAGACTGTGTAGTAAAGAGTGCAGGCAAATAGGTATTGCCAGCTGTGCCAATGACCTGTGTGTTGCTGGTCAGGGTCAATGGCATCCTCAGGTTGCTGGTGAGGGTTTCTGTCTGGCGTAAGTAGAGCTGTGTACTTGGCAATGATTGGGCAACAGTTGTAGTGATAGGCTGTAAAGTCCCCTTTTCAGTACTGTTACAAACAGTTATTAGTGCGCTGTCCCTTTCAACATCATTTCCTCTTTCTGGTGAAGAAGAGTTAGTATCTGTGTGCTGCTGCTGAATGCTGTCAGCAGAAGCATCATTTTGTTCTGGTTGTGTAGGCTCTTGTTGACCTTCTCGACCTAGGCCAGTCATAAATTGCTGTTCCACAGAATCAGGTTCAGTGCCAATGGAGGAACTGACTCCAGAATCAAAACTTTCTCCCTTGGGCTCACTTTCAGCACCTTCTGCTTGATCAGTATCCTCAGTGCATTCTTCAGACTCATTGCGCTCTAGGATTTGAACTCTCTGCTGTCCGTAGTAGTCATAATCATCCTCCATCTCTTGCTTGATGTGAATATTGCCCACTAAAGTTTGGATCCGAACTGGACGTGGTTGCTTCCTGCAGTGTGTGGTTTCTGGAGTGGTGGAAAGATACCGCTCCATCTGCTGTGAGCGCTCATGGATCCTTGTAATCCAGCTTGGGTCTTCCATATGATGGTCTCTAGAAAGGCCTAGTGCTGTTTCATGGTGGCTGACCACTGCTCCACTGTAGAATGAACGCTCACCACTACCGTTCTGCATAGAACATGCATACAAAGCTGAATAGATCCTGTCCACGCTGTGCTGTGAGTGACTTTGCAGATAACCAGACTCTGTATCGCTGCTCTGTCCTGATGTGGCTGATTCAGGAGTTCCTCGGGGTGTCTCTTGTGCAGAATCCTGAATCAAAGGGTAGATGTCACCCACATTCTGTGAGACAATCCGTGTGCATTCATCAATCACAGTTTTAATCTGCAGGATGCTGGCTGCTGTGAGGATTTGCAGGGCCTCTGATTGTGAGACCCGCAATACTCCACTGTACATGAAGTCAATGAGCTTTTGTACTGACTGGACTGACACCACAGAAGGAATCTCAATGTCACTATAGCCTAGTAACAGCTTATCTTGGAAGAAGGGGCTGCCAGCCGCCAACACACAACGGTGGGCACGCAGCATGCTCCCGTGAATGCGGACTGTCACATCACAGAAGTGGCCACGGTTGCGTTGCTCGTTGAGGGTCTCGAGCACAGAATTGCTGAAGTTGTGGAGGTTGATGCTGTGAATGCGCTCTGTCATCCCCTTGCAACTGTTGTTACCTGCCATAGAAAAAGGCATAAAGATAGATTGGTATTTGAAATATGTATATGGATTTCCCTCCTTCTCAACAGATGTACTGGTGATACTTTTAACCAGGATTTTGTGTCTTAGTTATAACATGCTTACTAATATTAAGCTTGGTCTTTTACCTCTCAAAGTGTGTCAAGAACCATTTCACCCCAAATTTCTTCAAAAAAATGCATCCCGGAATTTTTGTTATCCTTTCTGTCCTCTTAAATACAACCATACAAAATGAAAAATGTGTAATTGTATATTGTCTAAACAAAAGTACTTGTTACCAGAATTAAAATAAATTTTAATACTGATTTAAGTAATGTTTTGTTCCTTTCCCATTTTGATACCATATCAATGTAATTAGTAATAAAGAAATGGTTTCAGTATCTTTAAATAAACAGCATTATAGCTTGATGATACTTTAATCTAGCTAGATTGTTTAATAAATTGATTATAGGTTCCTACTGAAGATCAATTAAACCCCGTTACACATTTTTCATAAGCTTTAATCTAGGAATCAAGACAACTTTATGCCTTAGGAAATGTATTACTGTTATAATACATGGATTGTACAAAGCATTAGTGGCACTTTGCAAAAAGTGTTGGCATGAATGAGACATCTGTCTTTAAGTGTTAAAGCACAAGGCTGTTTCAAAAGCTTACTCAATTTGCCAGGCCATGTATGTGCATGCAAATGTCATGTCCATAAGGACCACCAATGAAGCAAAGTAGTTTGCATGGACACCATGTTGAGAAAGATAAGGGTTTTTGAAGTTGCCATATATATCTTACTAAAGGTCTTTGTTTATGCTAATGTATTTCCATGGCATCTCTTTGAATGGTTTGTCCAACCCAGGTTAATATGTGAGAAAGCTACATAAATATAGAGTAGTGAAACTCAGATAACAAAAGATTAAGCACTTTTTGAAGAAAAAAATTACCACCTGAAATTTTAAAAATCCATCTCATTGCGACACAAAAAACATCATGCTCTGAATTTTTACATTGTTTGAAAGGAGTATTATTTCTGATCAAAATGTTCAGAATTATTAACTGTCAATCAGCCCAGGCCTAATAGCAAGAAATTAAACCAATAGTCTTAGAGATTATAATTACCATATATAGATTTGTATTATTCTAATTGTCATCACAGAATAGTATGCATGCATATGTGGAGATTTCTGATTCATTCTGTTCCCAGACCTGCCACTCTCATTTTAGTTAATACAGTGGGAAATGCTTCTGTGGAACTGAAGCAGCCTTTGTTAAACAGATCTCTTTTGCCCAGTGCATTTAGCAATCGTAAAGGACCTCACATGTGAAGCTACTGTTAGAAGGGTAGGGATAGCAGGTTGATTTAGAAATGGCACACAAATGAAAGAGCGTAAAAATGCAAGGGCTATTCTTATCCAAGCAGGCAATGAATGGGGCAAGGACCCTCAGGGAAAGATTGAACTTAACACTGATTGTTCACATGTACCATTCTTTTTGAACTGTAGCAAGACAAGAGATTTTATCCAGGGTTTAAGAGTCTATAAAATGTTTTTGTTATTCTTTACAACTTATTAATAGTCTGGAATATGCATGTACTATGTAACCACATTGAAGACAAATATCACAATATGTCAGATTCTTTATGCTAAAAAAAACTAGGAGGTACTGAATTCTGAATGATGGAAGAGTTAATTGTACAGTTTGAATGAATGAGCATGGAATGTAACTCAGAGCTACACAAAATCTAGTAATTATAATTCCCAAGCACAATTAAGGTTGTGGATTCAGAAATTTGTTAAGACAGAATGCTGGATTTTGATAAACTGGTGTCTAGATAAAAAGCTCACTAGTACCCCTTCAAAACACTGACATTCTACGTTAGAAAGAAACTATAAAGAAAGATTACTTCTATTTCAAAAGGTGTTTTTTTTAACCTGATGCTTTGCATATATTTGGGACTAAGATTCCCAGTAGAATTAGCCAGCTGCCTTACTGATTGGGGTATGGGGGGTCTTATATGGCTACACATCTGGAAAATTAGTTTCTGTTTGATTATGCAAACACAAGCTTGAGAAATTCTTTATGGTGCCTATAGAAACTTTTATTTTTTTACAGTGCCTACTTTGGATCAGATTTAACTGAATGCATGTTTTCCGAGAAGTCTACAAACAAACAGACTGAACACAGGTATGGATTAAAATTCAAGGCCATCCCATACAGTAAGAGAAGTGAAGTGCCTACATTCCCCTTTCTTACTCTACTTTCCAGCTGCCTTGTTTATGATGGTGTGTCTGACCTTGAGATGGAGGGTTCCCTCCCTTGAAGGAGCCTTATGGGAACTGCATCTTTTGATCCTGTAAGACTTCTTGGCATCTTCAATTCACATAGCCATGATATTCAGATTGCCTCTCTGCTCTGTGAGTGGTTCCATTGAGAGAGGGAATTTGCTTGGTGGTCTCTGCAGAATATGGCAGAATTCAGATCATTGCCTCCTATCTTTTAGCATTTATTTTAATTTATTGGGAGATGTCAAAAATAGATTTGAAATATACTATTGTCAATATGCTGAGGATAATCATTCTACATTAATCATCTTAATGCAGGGTAGGCAGCCTGGATGGGAAGAAGCTGAAAGCGAACAAGATGGAGCTGCTACTTGCTCCTCAAGGTTTTCTGCTGGCTCTGTTGTTATCTCCAAAAGAAGTAATAGTTTTCTTTCAGGATCAGATCTACAATTTAATAGTTCGCCTTGGACTCATGACTATTGCTGATTGGCAAATGAAGTTTATGGGCAGGAAACCTTTATCCAGTTTCATCTGGTATACCAGTTGTAGGCCTACAATGATCAAGAGCTCATCGTAAGAGCTTGTCATCACCAGCTCTTAGAATTACTGCAGTGAGAGATTCAATTTAAAGACCAAGTTGGTTCAAAATGCAGTAGTGATTAATCAGAACTAGGTGCCAACTGCACATAATATCTTTACTGTGAATCTTCAAAACTGTTAGAAGGGTTTTTCAAAGTGATGATTTAACTTGTAAGCTCTATATATCTTGGCCTGGAGATTTTTCAGGACTGCTTCTTGTAATCAACCTGTCTGATATGAAAATCTCAAGAAAAAAAATTGCTTGTCATTCCTCACCTCCATGAAATAATGGGGATGATAACAGAAGAAAGTCTATCTCTGTCATGGGTCCTGAACCAAGTTAGCTTTCTTTCATAAAGTTGGATTTTATAATTGATGATCGTCTAGAAGAGTGGAATTCTTTTAACTTTAAATATGAAAAGATGCATCATACAATGTTTTTATATATTGCTTCAATTTATAATTGAATTTTTGATTTGTTTGATCTGTTTTTCCCATAAAGACAATTGGCTGTTTGCAGGATTTCTACAGCAACATTCCCACATAGGTAGCCTACATGATTACAGCTGCAGCAGCCTATTTAAGTACAGACACATGAATGCATGGAAGCCAAACTTATGCAATATTAGAGGACAAACCATTTTAGAATCTAATAAAAAGATAGGAGCAATTAGATTTTATCATTTCTTTGCTGCTATGCAAGTGGAATTATGCAAAGTAAAAAATGAGGTTATTATTATTAACGGTCTAATCATGTATTGTATATTTTGAAAATTTTAAACTATTGATTATTAAATAATTATTTTAAGTTGGAATTTACAAGAAATTATAATCTTATTTACATCAACTTATTCAACAGTCTTCAAAAGAAAAAACAAGAAAGTCCAGTCGCCTCTGAAAAAGCACCTTTGGATGAGCTGGATGACTGAGAATCTCTACAATCTATAGACTTTTAGCTGGGGATGAACGTTTAGCTTTTGGGATGAACACCCTTTGAATAGTATAGGAGTAGGAATAGATTTCCAGAAAAAAATTGCAGACTACAGAAACCAGGACCACTACTCAGGTGACCCTGAGGACACAGATAAACCTCCAAGTACTTCAACAACCCTCTAAAATGATGTAGATTACCAGCTGTCTGCAACGAATATAAATCCTGCCATTCCCTACTATCCTGTCAGAGCTGAAGAAGCTTCTTGGATGAGAAGCGAAACATCTTCAAAAGAAAAAACAATAAAGTCCAGTTGCCTCCTGAAAAAGCACCATTGGGACAGCTATGACCTGGATGACTGAGAATGTCTACAGACTTTCAACTAATTGAAACTTTCCATCAATTCAGAATCCCGTCTATTCGAAAACATTCTTGTGAAATAACTATACAGAATGCAGAAAAACAAGGATTCTTAAACATATATAAATGACAAAAGGTTATTTTCAAAGGTATTTTAATCAGGACTACTCAAGGTTGTAGTTCTTATTGCATCTGTGTTTATATATAATTTATGATGATTTTCCAAAACAAAAAAATGTTGTGAGCAACATTTATTGTTTTGAAAATGTAAAAATAATATGCACACCAATTTCAATGGTGCATAATTATTAATTATTAAAACATTTTAAATAACTGTAAATTTTAAATAGTTTCATTTCTATAAAGGGCTTTTGTATACACATAAAATTGCCACATGGTTGCATCTTTCTTATTTAAAAAGCTCATGCTTATATTGTCAAAATGACTTTGACTTCAGTACTGGAAAACAACAACTAAAGACAGCAACAACACAAATATGCACAGTAAATAAATAAATAAATGAACAGGTCCTTCCATTAATTTTTGAAAATGCAATTCCATATGTTGGTAATTGTGCAGAGTGCAGTGATCCAATTTTGTCCTCTTATATTATTACCACCTACACAATATTCTGCTACTGCCACTTTCTGCTCCAAAGTATAGAAATTTACTCCTTATAACCTTACTTCATCTATTAACTAGATGTTTCAATGTTTTGAGAAGGTGAGTTGATACTGCAACTCAGACTGTGTCTCACTCAGCCATCCGCAATGACACTATTGTACTTACAATCAGGTGACCCTGTGTATATGTGCAGGTTTCTTAGTGAATGGGATGAATGGATGAGATCTGGGCTCAGAGATGAGATAGCTTCAAAGTTCAGGCATGGAAGGCCTGACTTGGCAACGAAGGCACCCGTCTGCGTAATCTCATTCTCCTCAGACTTCGGTTTTTCAGTTGTCTTGGGTTTCTTTCTAAAAAGGAAACAAAGAGACCTTTGAAGGTAGCAGTTACCTACAGTATGCAGGAACGAGAATAACTGTATATTATTGTTTGTTTTCCTTTCAGAACATGTTGTATTGTTTGAGGTTTTTCTAATCTGTTTTCGATGCTGATTGTTATTGTTTGCAGGAGCTGTGTATCCAAGCAGTCCGATTGGGAAAGGTGGTTTGTTTTCCCCTAGAGCAAGGGTCTGCAACCTTAAACACTCAAAAGAGCCATTTGGACCCATTTCCCATAGAAAACACCGGGAGCCACAAAACCTGGGTGGGTGTGGCCAATTCGACATCACTTACTCCCAACCCAGGCACATGACTGTCTCTGTGTCTCTTGTCTTTCTCTCTTTCTTTCTTTCCCTCCCTCTGTATCTCTTTATCTCTCACTTTCTTCCCCCTCTCTCTCTCTCTGTCTCCCTTTCTCTCCATTTTTATTTGTTTCTCTGTCTTTCTCTTTCTTTGTTTCTCTTGCTCTGTCTCTTTCCCTCCCTCTTTCTTTTCCCCACTTTCTCTCTTGTCTTTCTTTCTCTGTCTCTTCTTTTTCTCTTTTTCTTTCTCTCTCTCCCTCGCCCCCACTCCCCATCCCATACACCCGGGGAATAACTGTAAGGAAATTTGGCTACATTTTCTCTGGCTCTGGAAAGATAGAAAAATAAACTTTGCGTTGCAAAAGGAGTGACTGTCAGGCTGTTACATCACGGCGCCATGAGGTTGCCACCTTAGATCTCTTCACATACTTCATAGAAGCAGCAAGCAACAGCATACTCACACAGGCACGCATACGCATCCTGCAACTTGGTCCAAAGTGGCCAGAAAATATAGTCCCTGGGCTCTCCCAAAGATGCTTGGCAGGTAAAGTATGGGACGAATCCCCCCATCATCAAGGCAGTTTCCACTGAATCCTTGCAAAACTGGGCAAAGGCGGAGAGAGGGGAGCAGATGGAGCTGAATCTAGCCAAATCCGTCTCTCTCTTTTCTCTGTCTCAAACTGCCCAATTGCAGCAGGAAACGGCGGGCAGCTACTTCCGGTCTTGGTTGGTGCTGGACATGCGACCTGCTCTCTGCCTCAAGACACTAGCTCACCACGTGTTGCACCCAGGCCAATGCCACTGCTGTTGCCAGGGGCAAGAAGGGAGGGTCACATTGTGGCTTCACGTTGTAATGGGCTTCAGAAGGAAGAGGGGACCCCGTCTCCCCCACTGTGAAGTGTGCTAATTTTCACTGTGCTGCACATGGCTGGCAGACCATGGAGGCAGCAGCAGTAGGAGCCACAGCAGAGGGCTGAAGAGCTGCATGTGGCTCCTGAGCCGCAGATTGCTGACTCCCGTCCTAGAGCCACTGAGCATTAGGGAGGCATGTATAATGGCTAATTTGATCCTTACAGTGGAATTAAAATTTTTGACCAATTCAGTTCATTGTATTTTGGGGTTTTCTGGCAGAGGTAAATGAATAGAGTTGGTTAACCCCATATATAATTGGATTTAAGATTCATCCTTGAAAGGATAAGACTTGATCAATTAACCCATTTTCAATTAACCAGAACACTAATCATCCTCTCCCACTAACTATTAGGGCCATATTCTAATGTTTGTCTTCTTACTTAATCTGGTTAGTTATATAAAGTAAGAAATAATTATCTTGGTGTCTAACCTTTTGGGAAAAAGTATTGAGTTCAGCTGGAGGACAATAGCTTTGCTATCACTGATTCCTGTGACACAAAACCAAAACAATTCCACAAACAACAAATGAAGTGAGTTTAGGTCCCACTTGCTTAGCTAATAGCTCTTCCTTTCTCACATTCTCCCTTACTCAGACCCAGACAAATTATTTCTACCCTACTCCTTACATTTAGGTCTCAGCAACGGAGCCTTGTAAATAAGGGTGCCTCCAATGTGGTCTCTGATGCCAACAATTGCCAAGCCTCACATGATAGCTGTGTATGGAACATTTAAGATGTATGTTTGTACTAGAAGATGAAGAGATCCTGCAGTTATCCACACTATAGTTGTCCATGTACTGTATTTGCTGGAACTTTCAGATCATCTTCTTCAAATTGCTCTTGGGCACAGTCCCTCAGCAAGGCCTCTTTGCATGATATCCCTCCTAATTTATCATATTAATTACTCCTACTTTCTATCCACAGGCTGCCATGAGACTAGGACAGGGCTGTCAAAACTCCTGGTCTGCAGGCCAGGTGCATCACGCACTGGCCATGCCCAGTTTAATAAGGGGGGGGGGGAGTCCCGATATATCACATGAGACTGCTGTGACGACGTGAATTTGACACCCCTGCAATAGGAGCTTTAATTTCCCCCTGGTAGTTGTAGTTACTATTCTTCTTTAAACTGTCAAGATATATGGTTTTATAGCCAGTTCAGCTTTCCATGGCTGGTTATGGGAAGTCTCAAAGCAATCCTAGAAATAATTTCTTCTATATAAGAAGCATGGGATGAGGAAGTAGCATAGCTGCTGTTTTGCAACACCATATTCACTGTTTTTTTATGGAGGTCAGTTTGTAGTATTTGGTGTAGTTATATCTGTACCCATCACCCTCAGCTCCCCCTCCCATCTTCTTAGCCCATCTCTTTCTTTGTGCCAGAGTGTATGTTGCAATAAAATAGATATTCAGCGGCTGCTTCTGCAGCTTCTGAAGATATCTTACCTACCAATTATATAGGACATTGCCAATGACTTTAACTGATGTGTAGCATAGGGCATCATATGTAGGACATTATCAAGTAAGAGAATGAGCACTTCTGTTCCAGATTCTAGATATCCAGTGGAATATTTTCCCAGTGAATCTTTGGAACAATGCTTGAAGTATAATGGTTGCATCTTTTAAATGATCGCTACTCTTGATTCTATACAATAGCAATTAGCAATCTGATAACCACACCCACAACTGGGGAAAAACCATCATAGCCTGCTGCCATTTTCAAATGAAACATGTACATAAATAGCACATACTCCAAAATAAGATTATCGTAACTTATAGAACAAAGGATACTATGAATTTCCCCTCCCTCCCAAAGAAATACGTTTTAAAAATATTGGATAAACATATTTTGTAGCGCATAAAAATACAGAAAAAAAAACCACTCTATGCATTCAGAAAAAGCATCAAATTTCCAGACAGGAGCATAGAGATAGGAAAGCATTATTATGAAGCCCTTAAATTATGATTAGCCATCGAAAATTGCTTGTTCACGTCAATGTGATATTCTTTATAAACCAAGTTATTCGGTGACCTGAGGTCCATCAGCAGTAGTTGTCACTACTGGGTACTGCATTAATGTTCCCCTCATCTCAACTCTTTTTCCTGTAACCAGTTTTATCCTCAGCTAATTTATTGTATATGCCAGGCTCTTCAAACTTGACAGCTATAAGACTTGTGGACTTCAACTCCCAGAATTCCTCCCCTTGTCAGGTTAGCTCAGGAATTCTGAGAGTTAAAATCCACAAACTTGCCAAGTTTGAAGAACCTTGATCTATGCTAAAAAGAAAAGTGACTATACGAGACTCCTAAAACAATACAATTCAAGTATAGTGCCATTTCAAAGCCAATATTAAAATCATGTTGTTATAGTTTTCCAGAAATCAGGGTAAACTTTTTGGAAAGTCATGTCTTCTTAAAGCTCTAAATATTCCAAGCTGGTATTTCAAATTTAGGATGTTTTGTATATTTCACAATAATAATACTGGTTAGGATGAACAGTGAAGCTAATGACTTCAATATTTATGTTCAGTTTATAAACACTAATATAATAATGGACAGAGAATCTTAAAAAATGGACAAAGTTAAAATAGTTCTCTTGTGCACAGAGAAGTAAAAAAATAGTTTTAAGAAAAGAGAACTATTTAGGGGCTATTTAGCATAGCTTTGAGATGTACACATAAACATAAATACACATTATATGAAGTATTGTATTTAACATTAAAATAAGATGTAATTGTCCAAACAAATTCTGGATTTTCTTTATTATAAAAAAAATAACATATTCAATATAACAACAAATCTATTTTTTTACTTCCTACCTCTCTTCCGCCTCCCCCAAAGACTTTTCACAGGGAAAAAAAAAGATTTACAAAGTAATTCTGTACCCTCATGGAATCAGAAATGAAGAAATATGCAGAAAAACACATTATAGCATAACAAAGGGCAAACCACTTTGCTATTAATCAAGAACATTGTCTCTGGTTATATAAACGAATTACATAAGCTTGGTATGGTAAGAAAGAACACAGCACATGAAAGTTCTTGTGAAACCATGATGGTTGACACTTATAAAAAATAGCCTCTAGAGGGCAGCAGGCGACCAGCTGGTTTCAGATTACCTTAATTTCAGAACTTCAGATTTTTTTTGCTCCAAATTATTATGTTGGTTTACTAAAACCCTTTAAAGAATCTTTGTAATTAAGTATTAACATTACACAATTCAATGACTTTTTTGCTCAGTTAGAAAATGGAAACTGAACTGAGACAAATTGATAGGTATGAATCTCTTTTCCTCTTTTCTTTCCTTAAAAATCATGGTATGCAAGAATCTACAAGGTAAATATATATGTTGATTGACCATACCTAAAAGCAATTATCAAACCCACAATTACAGGATCACTAGACAATATTGAATCCCACCATAGTCAAATTATTTTTAAATTTTTAGTCATTACTTTTTTGACACTAAAATGTTTTCTTAAAAGTGTTAAGAAAAAGTTAAAGGCTATAGATATTAATGTACCCAAACAAAGTAAATCTATTCCCACCTTTTTGTGTCACTGGCATCTTAGATATTATGAAATGTATTCTCATAACAATTTTGATTATGGAATATAAATAGCCTACTTAAGAAGATCTATAAAACTGCAACTTTTTCCACAAAATTTTACCATACAATTAAGGTAAAGGTGAAACTTTTTCTTGCTCATTCATGTCTGACTTTAGGGATCAGTGATCATCTCCATTTCCTAGCTGACAGAGCCAGTGCTGTACAAAGATGCTTCCATGGTCATGTGGCTGACATGACTATAATCCAAGGAATGCTGTTACCTTCCCACTGAATTTGTCTTCTTACATTTGTATACTTTTGAATTGCTAGGTTGGCAGGAGCTGGGGCAAGAATGGGAGCTCACCCTATTGTAGGTGAGTTCAGGCCTTGAACTGTTAACCTTTTGGTCCAGAAGCCCAGCATCTTAACTACTAGGCCACCGTAACCCCTACCACACAATGAAATATTACCAAATTATAAATTACTTCTTGCAACAGACTAATTATACAGCCATCTGAAATTAGTTGTCACAGGAGAGGGTGAATTTTACCTTGTGAGCAAATTCTGCCTCATCTTCAAAAGCAGTCTTGCTAGTAAGCAAGGAGGTGATGGCATGCAAAGAAGGAAGAAAAACAAACCTTTGGGGACAGCAAGGGATTCATGCCCAAGTATCTGACAAAATCTATAGCCACCATAGTTAAAAACTCACCATAATCAAAGACCCTTTACAAAGGCTGCCTAGATCGGTCTCTTTCTCCATTGTTTATAGGTGTTTTATATTTTATACTTCAGTTTTATATTGTTTTCTTTAAGTTTGTTGCTGTTTGTTAAGTGACCCAGTCACTTTTGTTAGGTTGGATGCTAGATAAATGCTAGCTAACTAGGTAGTTATGAATAAATAGTTAATGCTTGAACTTTATAACAAGGTTAAGCTTACACATTAATATGTATGTTCCTTAAATATTCTTAAAAATCAATGTTCTTATATTAATTATAATATGACTAAAAGGATACACTCATTATTAAAGTAACTTTTTCTTTTCAGCTTTGAGTTGCTGTTGTAGCAAAATCCCATGAAAGTCATAATTTTTCATTTTAAAAAATGGACAAATTCTTTTTTTTTTTTTTTAGCCTTTCCTTACCATGCCACTCTATAAAGTAGCATATACTTTTATGGATCAAGTATTAGAATAAAATCTGGGGTCCCATAATCTAGAGAAATGTTTGGCAGGATCTGGGGGTGGTGGTGGTGGCCTTTTCTGCTGTTGCTCCTGCACTGTGGAATCTTCTTCCCCGTGAGCTGAGCATGGTCTCATAACTTCTAAGCTGTCAGAGATGATGCAAGTGGGCTTGGGAACCCCAGGGAACTGGTTAACTGTTGAGGTGGCTTCATCATTATTAACACCCGTTCAACTATTATTTTTTTAGCTGTTTTTATAGTTTTAATGTCCAACTCCAACCCGAATTAAGGGATTACAGGATGATAAAAAGGGAGCAATCATTTTAGCTATGTATTGTTTTAGTTCTGTTGTATGCTGCCCAGAATCACTTGCTTGTGAGATGTGTGGCTATATAAATTAGATAATAAATAAAATAGTTGAAAATAGTTTTGGTAATTCTTTATTTCAAGAATATCATTCTAACTTGATCAGCTATTAAGAGATCTGTATCTTGGATATCTATATCAGAGGTGGTATTCAGCAGGTTCTGACCAGTTCTGGAGAATTGGTAGCAGAAATTTTGAGTAGTTTGGAGAACTGGCAAATACCATCTCTGACTGGCCCTGTCCCCACCTATTCTCTGCTTCCCGAGTCGCAGCTGATCTGCTGGGTCTTCTTTGGTTGCCCTGCACAGGAGAATGGAGATGGAAAGCAGATTAGTGGGGTGGGGAGGGAATGGAGATTTTACAGTATCCTTCCTCTGGAGTGGGGTGGAAATGGGGATTTTGCAGTATATTCTTCTCCCACCATGCCCACCAAGCCACGCCCACAGAACCAGTAGTAAAAACAATTGAATCCCATTACTGATCTATATATATATTGCTTACAACATAAACTATTATTTTAGATGTGGAACAGAATCTAATGGGCACAATCACACCATGTATATTCCAGATAATGTAATTATTTGTAAACAATGGGTGTAATCCGATTCTGAATCTCCATATAGCAGAAATTAATGAGTGAGTCAACTCCATTATTTGTTTTCCTTTTCTACATACAAACTTGATTATTTCAAAACAGTTATTTATGCAAAGCATAGCTTCCAGAACAGTGGTCACCAACTAGTACGCCAGGGACCACTGGTAGTCCACGAAAAATTTTTGGGTGGTCCACAGAGAAATGTCACTCTCAAAGCACCCCCCAAAGCAATTAATCCAGGCTGCGGCAGAACACAAGGCTTGCGTCGCTTGCATTGCGAACAACACGAGGTAGTAAGGGGAGTGGGGAAAGGGCTGAGGGGGGGAACTTGCCTCGCCTGGCCACTGGGCTGCTTCTTTCCACTTCTTTCTTCTGCTTTTGGCTGCACACAAGGAAAGCAGCAAGTCTTTCTTTCTCTTCCCCAAACTCCACCAGAAATTAATCTTTGGGACCCTGCAAGGCATCCTGTTCCAAGAGGCTGCACTGGCAAAGACTCATTTCTGGCAGAGTTTGGGGGAGAGAAAGAAAGACTTCTGCTGCTTTTCTTGCATGAAGCTGAGAGAGTCTCTCTCTCCCTCTCTCCTCCTGAGAATGGAGCTGGAGACAGTATCCCATGATCCAAATAAAGATTGATCGGTCAGTAGGAAAACGGGGTGGGGAATTTTCCTGCAGACTTTTTAGGGGATTTTCCCAGGGTCTCTGGTCCGCAGGAGTTCAAATTATGACTTTGGTGATCCCTGAGGTCCAAAAGGTTGGTGACCCCTGTTCTAGAATATTTTTCTAAAACTTTTACCAGTAGCTCCCATAACTTTGCGGGTATGTGGGCAATGGAAAACACAACTGACTGGGCAAATTCTGGCTATGAAACATCCCAAAAATTTTTCCAGGCTATCCCACTTACTTTACATGGATGATCTAAAGCTATATGTAAAAACACCATTTGAAATAGAAGCACTGCTCAACATTGTCCATATGTACAGCCTAGATTTTGAAATGAGAGTTTGGAGTGGATAAACTCTCACAATCAACAGAAATAGAAAACTGAAGGAATCAAGATGCCCTGTGGAAATAACTTCAAGACTTTGAATGAAGATGATCACTACAAATACCTTCAAGTTGGCAACATCAAGCATACTGACGACAAGAATAAGGTTAGAAATGAATACATCACAAAAGTGAAGAAGAAAGTCCAAACTCAGTGGAGGAAATACTGCTAAGGGAATTAACTGTTGGGCCACTTCAGACATTAGATACACACTGCTGGAAGAGTGGATTGGACTCGTAGAAAATTAAACCATGGATAGGAAGGCCAGAAAAATAATGACAGTGACTCATGCTCTTTATCTACACAGAGACATTGACAAACTCTACTTAAGAAAATAGGTGGGTGTGGAGTGTTGCAAATTATGTCAGAAAGTTGAAGAAGATAAATAGGCATTGGAAGACTATCTGAAGGACAGTGAAGAAGATGCACTGAAGCTACTATAACATGAAGGCTTATTGAGTATTGGAGAGACCAAACAGTTCTCTCCAAATATTTGCTGTTTAAGTATAACCTGGAATTGTTCACTCCATTTTCTCTGTCTCTTTCCCACATCTTAATGTCTTTCAGACATTAATTTTAAGGTACACCATACTCTTAATTGTATCACATAGTCTTAAGATTTACTTCAAATGTTTTGGGTTCTTAGCTAATAAGAAAGCAGCATCCCTGCCTAGAGATAATGATGATTGTGAATAATCTTTATTTTTACAACCATTGCAATATTTATATCAAATTACAGCTCCAAAATTCTGAAGAGCCATATCCTTAACCTGCTTTAATGTGCTCCCAAAAGCAATCCTGGAGATGATTTTTTTTTTTAAAAAAAACTTACATTTCTAGATTTTACCCTTCTGGACCTAGAATCAATTATTGTCTAGCCCATGTAGTCCATGTTTTATATTGGTATTCAAAATCATAATAAAGAATACCCAATAAATAAAACATCATTTGCATACATATACATACACACCTATATACATATACATGCTCAACAAACCCATCTCTAACATAACCATATTATCATCAACTGATTAATTCCTAGTTTCATAAATTCCTGCAACAACCTAAATTCATATTTTCTTCCACATATTTTTACCTTTTTTATTCATAATTACACCTATACTTTCATTTCATATTCATCAGCTCTACTTTAAAGACCAGAATACTTTCATTTACATATCTAACATATATAAATATATGTATATAAGTTTATTAAAAGTCAACATTGACTTGATGGTACAACATTGATCAATTAATCAAGGCAAATATCATTTTCTATATTCTACCAATTACACAGTACACTAATTGCTTCTTTTTAATCTGGATTGGTAAACAAGGAATGCTGGAGAAAATACATACCTCCTATTTTGTCAGTTAAAATTACAATTATCTTAGCTAATTGTTGGATAAATAATTCAGTGCATAAAATTGCTTGCCATTGTTGATTTGGAACTCTAAAATTTAGAGTTATTTTCAAGTTGAGTTATTTTATCAATTATTGTCTTCCCCAGTTATTGAAATGCTAAAATATGTGCATTCACATACACATAGAAAGACGTGGGTTCCATTCATGATCTTCTGGAATATAACACATTAAGATTTGTATGTTTTCTTTTACAGATTTGGATTATATATATTGCCTTATTGACTCCAATGATACTATTAGTAGAGTCCTTACATAGAGAAAAAAGGTCATCAGACAACCCAATTTATATTTTCTGAGAATTAGACAATGTTACATGAATGATTGTTTGTTGTTCATAATTATACAAATGTTTATTAAATGTATGGCCTTTACATCACATTAATTGATCATTAGGTTTGTCTTGTACATAATTTAACATTGGTTTTTCAGCTAATCTGAATTGCCAAAACCCAACTTCAATGAACAGCAGAAAACTCATAAAATGCAACTGAAACACTATTGCAACTTTCTATATTCTTTTGTAATGCTGTAAAAATACAAAATGTAGCAAAAATCAGGTGCCACAGGCAAATTTTTATATGAATTACAATAAATGTTCAATTGGTTGTCATTTCTTCTAAAACTTTCTTATTCTTTTCAGACATGACCCTTGATCACCACTAACTCAGTAATATTTTCAATGAAGCCCCAAATTAATAAAACATTGTGATTGGATCAAATGACCAACTTTTGATACATCATGTATGTATATTCTGGCTTCTAATTTCTTACAAGGTTCTGAGACTTTCTTTTATCCTTAAACAGTAATATTATGCTGAGTTTACAAAATTAACTTACAGTGGTTTCTGAATATCACTCTTCAGGTAAATCACTCCAAGCTTTGGACTTAGTGCAGACATTCATTGAGGCAGGAAAAGGGGAAAACTTGTGCCTGCGCTGAAAAGAAACAAGATGGAAGTATGAGAAAATTGGTTATAAATTATCTGAAGAAAAGATTAACAGTTAACAAATGATTTCAAATCATTTTGGATAGCAAACTGCCAAAGAGACAGTATCTTCCAAAATCACTCTTCCACACTAATTGAATAGATTCAACATGAGCAATCAATAATGCACTAATGGTTTATTTGGCTATGACAGAATACTAAATTAAGGGATCATAATGGGAAAATAGCAAATTCAAACCTGGATATTATCTTAATAATATTTTTCAATAATAACTGTGAAAACAAAAAACAAATATCCTAATAAATATGCTATTTTTTTAAATATATTGTCACTTAGAATTCTTCTTATTGCCTCCTCTTAAATAAACAAAATAAGTTGAGACATTTTCACTGTAATCAAAAGCTACATATAGTTTAAATTTAAAAAAAAAGTTTAAATATTTTTATTGAAAAATAGATAATGCAAAGAACAACTGTAAGTGCATGAAGTATATGAAGTAAAAAAACTTGTCAATTAAACATTATTTTATACGTGTGAACTGGATCAGCTCTCTTTAATTCTATCGTTGTGCCTACTATGAAATCAATTATTTATTCTGTATTTTGTCCATTCAATGAAGAAATTTTACATTTGATTATAAGGAACTTTGTATCAATTTTAAAAAATATATTTGAATATTCTTTCAATATTGTTTCCAGGTATTTGTAATTCCTGTTACGAACTAAGGAGGCCAAGAAGACTCTAGTAAGAGAATGCCATTTGGCTTAACAATATCATATTTCTGGTACTGTCATTTGTATAGTAGAACTATAGTGGATATAGATAGATTTATTTTTTATTAATATCACTAATTGATTTCAACTGTCTTTAACACGGCAGTGCCTAATCCCATACAGCCTTAATATATAATAATGCATAATACTGTCAGAAAAAAACCCAATAGTTCAGGACTCCCATTGACATTAAAATACATAACACCAACTAAAAATGGAAATTGAAGGCATTACAAGTGAAACCTCCATTATTTTTTTCTTTTTCTTTTTCTTTTCCCTTCTGGCAGCAAAAGCTAACCTGCCATCAACTCTTGGAGGAGGACAGAACACAGGTCTACCAAATCAAACAAACTAAAGAACTCATCTTCTTGCACATAAGGAAGGACATATATGGTTGATGAAATTCTACCTATTTTGCTAAGAAGGATTAAAAAGCATTTGTTTTGTTCTAGGAAGGAATTTAAAAACAAACAAAAAAACACAACACATTTTCACATATGTTTTTATTTCAGTGTTAATTCTTCCCCCGCTTAAGGAAGGCCCTTCATTTCCTTATATAACATCGAGGCCCCTGAAGAGGCAGCTTCAGTTGTTTACTTTGGGTTATGCATGGGGTTAGCTTGCAAAGGAATGAAGTCAGCAAAAACATTTTTGGCCTCTTATAAAGGTAAGGCTGATTAATGGCCTTTCTGCATAACTCCTCATACTAATACTTTGATACTTCTATTTCCCCTTTCTATAAATTGGATGGTGACCCTTCTTTGCTTATTGGCCTCCTTTTCTGAGCTGCTCATTAATCAGACCCACTTCTATGATATGGTCTGTCATATCATATTATTTACCATGCACATAAGCATAAGATGCATTAGCCCTAAGACCACAGTATACATTGCATGCTGGAAAGTATCTAAATTTATTTTGTTTCACTGTCCTACACAAATAAACTGTAATAAATCTGCATTTAGTTAATACCCATTGCAGTATTATTACAGTTTACTAATACTTTTTATTCTATCTTCATCGTGACTTTTTTCACCGCTGAAATTATTCCTCATCTGGTCTAACTGACTGACAGTAGGAGGGGGGCGAATCAAAATGTTTATCCTCATTGCTGAGGAACTAGTCATCCTGAATTTTTGGAATTATGATTCATAATATGATAATATGTTGAACCATAGTGTAGATAGCACCCAGTGGTGGCATTCAGCTGGTTCTCAGCAGTTCAGGCGAACCGGTAGCAAGGATTTGGCATGGGTTGCTGAACCGGTAATAACTTCTGGCTGGCCACGCCCCTGACCCAGTTGCCAGTTGCTTGCTTGCCCCACCCGCCCAATGCTCACTCACCTCGCCTGCCTGATGCTCACTCCGCCCAATCACTCCTTAAGGTAGTTCTTTTTTTCTCCCTCCCGTGAATCAGCTGTTCCTACAATCAGCTGTGTCAGGCTTCCCTTTGCTTACTTACTGCTTCGCCCAGGAGGCTTCCCTGAGGTCCAGGAAGGCAAAAAATGGAGAGAAGGGGCACAACCCCCCCCCCCAACGTGCTCCATTTTTTGCCTTCCTGGGCCCCAGGGAAGCTTACTGGGAGCAAAAACACTCACCCAGGAGGCTTCAGTGAGGCACAGAAGGTCCCAAATTGAAGCGCGTGGGGGGGTTGCATGCCCCCTCCAGGCTCCATTTTTTTCCTTCCTGAACCCCAGGGAAGCCTTCTGGGAGCAAAAACGCTCCCCTAGGAGGCTTGCCTGAGGCCCACAATGACCCCAAAATGGGGGGCAAAAAAGCCACACCCACCCGTCACATGGCCATGACAACCTAGCCACGCCCACAGAACCAGTAGTAAAATTTTTTGAATCCCACCACTGGTAGCGCCTATGGAAAAGATAATTCCATGGTGAAGATAATTAGGAAAGTACTAAAAATTGCCAAAATAACAAATTTATAGTGCCACCATATTTGAAATGCTTCTTGTCCACTTATACAGCTTTACAGAGACACATTCACAAAGAATAAAATTAAATTACTATTAAATGTGACATTATCCTTAACAAGAGCAACCTACCTCCAATTTTAACTCCCAGATTCTAGATGTTATTTTCAAAATTAGTTGAAGGAGCACCTACATTTAGAAATAATTTATGGGTACAGTAAAAAGAAAACAGATCAAGAGTAACAAAGCTAAGCTCATAAGATATTCTATACTAGGGCTGTCAAACTCATGGCCCGTGGCCCAGATGTGTCACGCGCTGGCCACACCCATTCATAGTTTAGTGAAGGGGAAAAAAGTAGCGATACATCATGTGATGATGTGAATTTGACACCCCTGCTTATATTTTCTCCAAATTAACATCAAATTGAATGAAAAGTTAGTTCCTTTTTCTTTAATGTTTGGGGGAAATGTTGCTTTTAAATTTTGTGAACTATGCCATAGTTAATAGATTGTGTCTCTTCTCAGAGACATGTAATACTTCTCTTCTCAGAAAAAGTGTAATACTCAATAAAAGGACCAGTATTTCTATCATACTATTTATTCATAAACAACCACCTTCTATCTCTTTATTATTTGTTAATTATTATATTTATTATGTCTCCATTAACTGCAAGTGAACCATATTTGATATGGTTTGATAAAATTGGGGAGGTTTCCTAGAAGCATCTACCAAAAGTCTATAAAAATACTTTCTTCCTGTTTTTGAAACTTTGTTTTATCGAAATCTAGAAAATTTGTGTGCTTTCATACTAAACCTTAATATTATCTTCTCATCTTTGTCACAGGTATGTGTGTGCATTCAATATAATGTGTGTGTGTGTGTATTATACACACACATAAAATAAATAATCTGTTCTAAAGATCAGGCAAGGACCCGAATTATTTATTCAAAAAGCTCCAAGAAAATTACTGCTTCTCTATGTATACAATTGATTTTGAAGTACTATGTTATCTGGTTCAGAAACCAGTAGAACTTTTTATTGTGTATTTTAACTTTCAAAAGCCTTGATAGAAACAGCATCTTTAACAGTGTTAATCTTGGCCAGCATTTGAGAGTTCAAATCAATTATAATCTCAATTTATATGTATCTTCTAAATTCTGAATAGAGCCAATGACCTTTTAGCTCTTTTATTAGCATATTCTTTATGTTCTATTGCATCCTTAACAGAAAACTACTTTTAATATAAATTGAAAACTGTACTTGATTGAGACTCTAGTCTAGCCCACAAAATTCTCTTCTGTGAATTCTGGGAACTGGTGAATATTAGCAACTTAAGAATTCTCATAATTCAACACTCCAGCATAGAAAGAATATACTATTTTTAAAGATGCTAGTACTATTCACTCTTTGAGCAGTTCTAGGATGTTCACTGGTACAAATCCTTGCAGAGTTAGATGCTGTCAGACCAAATCCTGGTGAATACATAGATCTTACCAACTTATCTTTTTAGTAAACTGTAGTTCATTAAAGGGAAGTCCTGTAATATTTTTGACACCATCAGTCCACCTTATCTTTTTTCTCTTCTGCTTTCCTTAAACAGACAATACACACACACACACACACACACACCCCACCGAATGTGAAAACATATAACATCCCTGAAGAAAAGGACTTTTTGCTTTCTGATCATCATCTCAAAGGAGCAGTCGTCCTTTCTCTGTTGTTGCCCAGGACTGATTGATTGGATCTTGTAGTTCATGGTATTTCTAATAACCTTCTCCAGATTCAAAGTTCAATGGAGTTTTATTTTCTCATTCTCTGTGTCCAGCTTTCAAAAATTTACATTACCACTGGGAAAGCTACTGTGTTAACTATTCTGATTTTTGTTGCCATAGAAATATCCTTACCCTCCATAATCTTATCTACGATTTTCATTTTCTTTCTCTCTAGGATTAATCTCTTTCTTAATTCTTCAGCACAGTTTATATCTTTATCTATTCTATTTCTAAAAAAATAATACTATGCATTATTTTCACTACTTAGTTGTCAACTCTAAGGTCATAACATACTAATTACCATTTTTTTTCTATGTATCTAATATTTAATGTTAACTCAGATGTTTTTTCTCTGTCTATCTTTGTTTTATTACCTTTCTTATCCTAAATAATCATGTTTCTCAATTCTTTACTGCAAAGGTTCCACAGGGAAATAATTAAGCATTCTTAATTTTTAAAATTTTGTATTATAAAATATATTTAATTCTGATGTGTGCAATTGGTATTGTCTATTTGCAGAGTTTGAGTTTACATTGCAGGAAACAGAAATGGATTATTATTGATGATTCTTTTATATTATTTTGATATATTATTATAAGATATTTTATAGCTATGAACTATAAACTGTAAATTAGTTTGAAAAATTCCAGCACAAAAATCAGGAATATTAATATATTTACTATAAGATAAAATATAAGATAAGATAATGTATTATCATCAGTTATTGTTAGCTTTAATGATTGGTTTATTATCATAATTTAAAAAATTATGAATCACAAAACTTCTCACAAAGCTATGATCTACATATTAAAAGTGAATATATTTCAATTTTAGTATAATGGATCCAATTTTTTGAACACATCTGAAATTGTTGATAGCAGAAATTAAACACACTAAAAGATAATAAATTAAATAAAACTTTGAGCCATTTTATACAAACATTTGAATTGTCAACAAATGACAAACAATGGAAAATTTCCCATCAGATGTGCTTGAAATGGATGTAAAAAATTAGGGAAAGAGCAATTAAAATTTCCTTATGTAACATATGGAAGAGGAAGAGCCGATAGTAATAAATTTAGTTTTATTTGTACATTTCAGTTTCATTTTACTTGTACATTTTTAATTGCTACATTGAACATTGAGCTCTAATTCTAGTGTAGAGAAATAGAGGACCAGTCCATATCTGGAGCAAGGTCGATACATTCAGATATATTTCAAGCAGAAAAATGCTGGGATTATGAATCCACAGATAAAGTAGTGAAGCAGAATCAAAGGTATAACCAAAAATGAAAAGTCAATAGTGTAAGATTCATATATCACCATATTAGAGGGAAAAACAATTAATTTAAGTGGTGAATTTGGACCACAGTGAAACAGAAAAACTTGTTCTTCCTTCTCAAAATAAGTTTGAGTAATAATCAGCTAAATTATTATTTAATATAAAAATGGTCAAAACATTTCAAAGAAATTAAGAATATTAATTCTACAGTACCTTTGACTAACTAGTCAAATGACAGGCTGTAGTTTACTTCAAAACTATATTGTAAATGGATCTGTTTTATTGCTGAAGAGATTGGGATTACAATATTTCTTAATTGAATGAAAATACTATCTTCACCAAAAGCTATTAGTAGAAAGAAGATTGCCACTACCTGAAATCACCAAAGATTATGAAAATTAGTAAAAATTGGCAGTGTCACAATAGTGTATCCATCCATTCCATTGCTTTGGCTAGTTATGACAAATGAGTTTTAAGAACATTCCATTGCCAAGAAACTCTGTCAAAATATTGGTGATTTTTCCAAATCTGTTCAAAATTGCAGAGATGTCAAGTCTGAGATGAGGACATTATTTTCAAGAAGCACAAAACAACAAAAAAAACAACATTGGAAGAGAATGGTTATTCTATTTGCTGATAATTAGTTCACTTTATTAATATTTTACCTGAACCAAAATTTCTTTGGGTTGATCTCTCTTGACTGAATTCATCTTAAGGACAAACCATCTCTTTTTTTTTTTTTTTTGCCTTCTTCTACACTTGCTTGCATATTAACAGTAATGGTAGAACCTGGGACTCTCAATTTAGTGGGACTGCTTTTAAATAAAAAGAATAGACAATGTATTTTGCACACACATCCAATTGTCTTATCTTATTTATCATTATAAACTTGTTTTATCTAAAATGCTATTACTAGGCTTCCTGGTTTCCTTTCATTTTCTGATGGTCATTGCTGGGTTCTCTGCCCTTCCATTTGTTATGTGATTTATTTTCAAATTTTGGGAACACATTGCTCCTTTCTGTATGAATTGTTAAAAGTGATGTAGAACCTCTGGCAGAAACTAAATCAGCCTAAGACTAGACTAATATATCTGTATGTTTGTATGTGAATGCACTTGTTGCAGGTTCCAACCTGGATTCTAATCTAGTTGAATTGTGTCTGAGTCTTCTGCCAAGTAAAGTCAGTAAGAGGTTAAATGTTTCGAGAGCTGTGATTTGTTCTATTGTGTACCTTCCTGTGTTGGGAAAAAAATGTAGTGAACAAATATGAGCTGCATTGTCAGGTTTATCCTAAGGGGAGAAGCGAACCATTTAGACAAGGCTCATAAGCAAGCCAGGAATTAAGATAAGTAAAAATTATTGACAATAGTAGGAATTCATAGTCAAAGAATTTCAACAACTTCTGGGATTTAACAACAAGGTTTCTCTCTGCAAACATAAATAATGTTAAATTTTTACATTTACAATTTTACAATTATTTTTCCTTCCAGCTCTTTGTAAAATTATTTGCCCCCTCTTTTGGATAGGTGAGACTCTCTTTTGCCTTTGTAATGATTACATCTGTTATCATGGATTTTTTTTTTTTACTGCCTTGTGTGGGAACCAATTCCCACATGCACAAAATGCAGCTTGAGCCCATTCTGTCACCTTGCATCTTCCTCGTTCAGGAAAACAAAAATGATGGACAACTGCTGTGTGCAGAACAGACAAAGCTCTTGTTTTCTTTCTGAACAGATGAACTGAAGTCTGGATCCAACACACAGATTAGATTTAATTCATTACTCTTGGTTAAAAGGAATGTCTGACATGCTACCTGAAGCATATCTACATGTGGAATAACATAGTTATTAAACTTTTTTCCTACAGTATAAATCTTACCTTCGTCAAAGAAATGTAACTAACCTTTTATTATTATAATTCTGGGCCTGATAACTATACAAATCTATCATCTTAAGCATGAGCTTAATTTGGGATTTAATTGTCAGCATTTCAATTAGTTCTTTTTGACACACAGAGACATTTTCCAAAAGCTGAGTTAAATTATTAATATAAGTGTTAGTCAGTTTTATAAAATCTTGTATATGCACTAAATTATCCTTTGTTCTCAATTTTATTTATTTCAGTTTTGAAAAAGAAATATCCGCTATGGTTGCTTTATTTATTTATTTGAGATCTAATCAAATAGTGCAATAATTTTCACTTTTACTATAAGGCAGTATTAGGAACTACATAGAAGAATTTACTTCCATATTTACTTCTATATTATTTTAATTAGACATAAATTCTTTAGTAAGAGATGTCAAGCAGGCTTATTAGCAATAAATATACTAATTGCCCCTCTAGCTTATGAGACACAGGAAGAGACATTATTTTCATTATTTTCAACTGAGGATCACTTTTTCTTAGTCATAATCTATTGAGAGCTTTAAAGAGTAAGGAAGATTATCTTGACTCATTACTGTGATATGCCTCTGTTGCCAGGATGGCAAGGGGCGAAACATTTTATAATTCTGGAGTGTCCAGATGACATTTGGAAGTTACTTGGATAAACACCTCCCTAATTCACTGAACTATGAGTTGTCGAAAGCATCATGCAATCAGAATTTCAAATTTTGATTATTATATTCAGTCTCAAAAGTAGTATTTTTAACTTTCCTGAGGAGTTGCATTCTTGGTCTGATCTATCTAAATAGGCTGACAGGACTGACCTAGAGGAAAAGAATGGAATAACTGCTAATACTTTTTGTTTCATTCTTAAGCATCAACACCATTAAGAAAATAGTGCTAGTTCTGTTTATTGCTGCTTCCTTCTGCGCAACAAAAGGTCTGGGAAGCTGACTTCTGCAGACACAATTTCTTCAACAGAAAGTCAGTTATAGAAGTCTCATGTTAGCGAATATGAACTAGAATTAGAAATAAACACCAGTCTCAATCACAAGAATGTTATACAGGAGATGTATCAGCAGAATGGCTGTATTCAGCCAATACCGATCTCTCGTGACTTTTATTTTATTTGGAATTGGTCACTGTTACAAGTAGCTTGAATAAGTCTTTGTTAAAAACGGAGTTTCATTTATATTCAGTTACCAACCGGTAACTGAATATCTACTAATACCAAGATATTTCCAGTTGCAAAATGTTTCTGCCTGCCTGATCATCCCATCTGCTCCTGATGCCTTACCAAAAAAGAAAGTGTTTTCTTATTTAAAGGATATTGTTGCAATTTTCTTATTTAAAAGTTAACGTTATCTCAAATTTCTTGTTAATTTATCGTATAAAATGTAATATAGCACTCAAACTTTAAAACAGAAATATTAAATTGGCCAATTTCCATTACAGTGTTGTAATGATTTTGGGAAACTGTGGGATTTCCTTGGTTCCTCTTGGTTATTTTCTTGCAGACATTTCATTACCAAACTATATAACATCATCACTGCTAGGTTTTGCTCTCATTTTATATACAAGTGAAACTCGAAAAATTAGAATATTGTGCAAAAGTTCATTTATTTCAGTAATGCAACTTAAAAGGTGAAACTAATATATGAGATAGACTCATTACATGCAAAGCAAGATAGTTCAAGCTGTGATTTGTCATAATTGTGATGATTATGGCTCACAGCTCATGAAAACTCCAAATCCACAATCTCAGAAAATTAGAATATTACATGCAATCAATAAAACAAGGATTGTACATAGAACAATATCGGACCTCTGAAAAGTATAAGCATGCATATGTACTCAGTACTTGGTTTGGGGCCCTTTTGCAGCAATTACTGCTTCAACATGGTGTGGCATGGAAGCTATCAGTTTGTGGTGCTGCTGAGATGTTATGGAAGACCAGGATGCTTCAATAGCGGCCTTCAGCTCTTCTGCATTGTTCGGTCTCATGTCTCTCATCTTTCTCTTGGCAATGCCCCATAGATTCTTTATGGGATTCAGGTCAGGCAAGTTTGCTGGCCAATCAAGCACAGCAATCCCATGGTCATTGAATCAGGTTTTGGTGCTTTTGGCAGTGTGGTCAGGTCCCAAGTCCTGCTGGAAAATGAAATCAGCACCCCCATAAAGCTTCTCTGTGGAAGGAAGCATGAAGTCCTCCAAAATCTCCTGGTAGACGGCTGCGTTGACCTGGACTTAATGAAGCACAGTGGACCAACACTAGCAGATGACATGGCTCCCCAAATCAACACAAGACTGTGGAAACTTCACACTGGACTTCAAGCATCTTGCAGTGTGTGCCTCTCCATTCTTCCTCCAGACTCTGGGTCCTTGGTTTCCTAATGATATGCAAAAGTTGCTCTCATCAGAAAAGAGGACTTTGGACCACTGAGCAACAGACCAGGTCTGTTTTTCTTTAGCCCAGGTAAGACACTTCTGACGCTGTTTGTTGTTCAGGAGTGGCTTGACAAGAGGAATATGACATTTGAAGCCCATGTCCAGGATCCGTCTCTGTGTGGTGGCTCTTGATGCACTGACTCCAGCCTCAGTCCACTCCTTGTGAAAGTCCAACACTTTTGAATGGCCTTTTCCTGATAATCCTCTCCAGGCTGTGGTCATCCCTGCTGCTTGTGCAACTTTTTCTTCCACACTTTTCTCTTCCACATAACTTTCTATTAATGTGCTTTGATACAGCACTTTGGGAACATCCAACTTCATTTGCAATTAACTTTTGAGGCTTTCCCTCCCTTTGGAAGGTGTCAATGATGGCTTTCTGCACAACTGTCAGGTCAGCAGTCTTTCCCATGATTGTGATTCCTACTGAACCAGACTGAGAGACCATTTAAAGGCTCAGGAACCCTTTGCAGGTGTTATGGCTTAATTAGCTGATTAAAGTGGAACACTTTGAGCCTAGAATATTGAACTATTTCACAATATTCTAATTTTCTGAGATTGTGGATTTGGAGTTTTCATGAGCTGTAAGCCATAATCATCTCAATTATGACAAATCACAGCTTGAACTATCTTGCTTTGCATGTAATGAGTCTATCTCATATATTAGTTTTACCTTTTAAGTTGCATTACTGAAATAAATGAACTTTTGCATGATATTCTAATTTTTTGCGTTTCACCTGTATAGTCCTGTTAGTCTTGGATGAAATGTTGGAGATTCCTTGATTGGGCTGTTGTTTGCTATTAGCTTGTTTGTCCGAGTTAGTAGTTTCTTGAATGGGGTATTATTTGCTTCTTAATGGAGATTCAGTTGTTACTTTAGTAGTAGAGCACTTGGTTGGTATGACTGAGAAAAATAAAATAATCATATTTATGAAAATATGCTTATATTACTGAAATACAAATACAGATAGAACTTAACTAAGTATATCTACAATTATAACCTAAAGTTATAATCATACATACACATAGATACATATCTATGATACAGGATTGACACATTTTGGGATTTTCCTTTCAATAGACATGGGTAAATGTAGATATGATTCTTAATATACTACAGAATATGTAAGAATATGACTGTTCAAACTTTTTTCCTATACAGTAGTGCACTGCTCAAAAAAATATAGGGAACACAAAAATAAGACATCCTAGATCTGAATGAATGAAATATTCTTATTAAATACTTTGTTCCTTACATAGTTGAATGTGCTGACAACAAAATCACACAAAAATTATCAATGGAAATCAAATTTAGCAACCCATGGAGGTCTGGATTTGGAGTTACACTCAAAATTAAAGTGGAAAAAACACTACAGGCTGATCCAACTTTGATGTAATGCCCTTAAAACAAGTCAAAATGAGGCTTAGTAGTGTGTGTGGCCTCCACGTGCCTGTATTACCTCCCTACAATGCCTGGGCATGCTCCTGATGAGGTGGTGGCTGGTCTCCCGAGGGATCTCTTCCCACACCTGGACTAAAGCATTCCCTAACTCCTGGACAGTCTGTGGTGCAATGTGGTGTTGGTGGATGGAGCGAGACATGATGTCCCAGATGTGCTCAATTGGATTCAGGTCTGGGAAATGGGTGGGCCAGTCCATAGCATTAATGCTTTCGTCTTGAAGGAACTGCTGACACACTCCAGCTACATGAGGTCTAGCATTGTCTTGCATTAGGAGGAACCCAGGGCCAACCGCACCAGCATGATCTCACAAGGGGTCTAAGGATCTCATCTCGGTACCTAATGGCAGTCAGGCTACCTCTGGCGAGCACATGGAGGGCTGTGCGGCCCCCTAAAGAAATGCCACCCCACACCATTACTGACCCACTGCCAAACCGGTCATGCTGGAGGACATTGCAGGCAGCAGAACATTCTCCACAGCGTCTCCAGACCCTGTCACGTCTATCACATGTGCTCAGTGTGAACCTGCTTTCATCTGTGAAGAGCACAGGGAACCAGTGGCGAATTTGCCAATCTTGGTGTTCTCTGTCAAATGCCGAACGTCCTGCACAGTGTTGGGCTGTAAGCACAACCCCCACCTGTGGACGTCGGGCCCTCATACCACCCTCATGGAGTCTGTTTCTGACTGTTTGAGCAGTCACATGCACATTTGTGGCCCGCTGGAGGTCATTTTGTAGGGCTCTGGCAGTGTTCCTCCTGTCCCTCCTTGCACAAAGGCGGAGGTAGCGGTCCTGATGCTGGGTTGTTGCCCTCCTACGGCTTCCTCCACATCTCCTGATGTACTGGCCTGTCTCCTGGTAGCACCTCCATGCTCTGGACACTACACTGACACACAGCAAACCTTCTTGCCACAGCTCGCATTGATGTGCCACCCTGGATGAGCTGCACTACCTGAGCTACTTGTGTGGGTTGTAGACTCCGTTTCATGCTATCACTAGAGTGAAAGCACTGCCAGCATTCAAAAGTGACCAAACCATCAGCCAGAAAGCATAGGAACTGAGAAGTGGTCTGTGGTCACCACCTGCAGAGCCACTCCTTTATTGGGGATGTCTTGCTACCTGCCTATGTTTTCCACCTTTTGTCTATTCCATTTGCACAACAGCATGTGAAATTGATTGTCAATCAGTGTTGCTACCTAAGTGGACAGTTTGATTTCACAGAAGTGTGATTGACTTGGAGTTACATTGTGTTGTTTAAGTGGTTCCTTTATTTTTTTGAGCAGTGTATAGTACTCGATTTAATAATTTATAAAAATTATACACTAATAACAAGCACATTCTTTTCCATACATCTGAAGGATTATTGCCACATTGTGCAGTACTCTATTAATTATTTTAAGATATCCTCCCAAAATGAGTATATTATGAAAGTGTACCCTCACATGATTAAAAAATAACAGGCACCAAGAAATCAGGAACCAAAGTTGTTCAAATGAATACAAGTAACCCATGCTAGCTTTCTACGAGAATCTGAACTACTAACAGTCAAGGCAAATTGGCAGTAAATAAAAATCAATGGAATTGAAGGAGAGCTGGACTTAAATCTCTTGTGGGCATGAAGGGACTCCAAAATGATATGCCCTTGATCCCTCCCTTGGGCTTACCCTGGTCATCTCCTACAATCTCTATCACGTTCTAAACACATATGCTCAAATCTGACGAAATTCTACTGAATTCTATAGCTTCCTTAGTTGTAGCTCTTTAATTAACCATAAAAGGTAGTTATATGATGGGATGTATTTTAATTTCATTAGAGTGTATGCAGAAAATTCTTACTTTGGTTGTGAATTCTGCAAACAGATTTGAAAGCTATATAGACAAAGAAATTGAATGGAAAAAAAATGCAAAACACAACTGAATTGTCTTCAACCATACAAGAAAAATTGGAACATCAGGAAATTGGAAATTGGAACTAACAGTGCTTTACCGTATGGTGTCAAGAACATATTCTACTCGAGAATTGCATAAGTCATGAAAATAAGTACACAACTTCTTTTACTATGGTTTGTTTACTTGAAATGACATACTGCAAAGTTACCCAGATAAATATGCATAACTGTGTTTTATTCTAGGTGGTAATATTATTTTATAACAATTTCTGATACCAGACCTTTAACTTAAAAGAACATGATAAAAAATATGTCTACTAATACTGGATCACAAATGAAGGGAAATTTATGTATCCCAGGATAATGTTATAATTGAAACTGAACTATTTGAAATTATTACTTGCTCCCAGCTATCTGATCCAGTATTGAAGAATCCTGTCTAGGTCAGTCAGCAGAGGTGTAGTCTTCCGAACTTTTGGACTCCTGCTGGACTCTATCCCTAGGGAACTTCTTTCTCACCTACTATACACAGAATAGCCCATTTTGGTGAGAGAGAAATTCCCTGAGGATGGGTTCCAGCATGAGTCCAAAAGTTCAGAAGACAAAACCTCTGGTTCTGGTGACCAGAATGGATTCTTCAATACTAGATCAGATTCCTAGGAGCAAGTGGAAAATCATTTCAAATACCTCAGTTTCAATTATAACATTTTTCAGGTATCAAAGACACCCAACAGTTAAAACAATATGGCTTGTATATCTTGCAAAGAAATTCCAAATTGAGAAACATTATAGTCATAATTGTTCTGATTAATTTATTTTTATGTTATGGATGATCCACAGACAGAAATAGAAGAGGACCGAATGAAATTAATAATGTCTTTAAGAAAATATTTTTAAAAGTATCCAATCATACAGTATTTACCTGTCTTAATTCATAAGATTAGATAAAAACCAAGTAATGAAATACAATGGGATACAAGTGGTGGGGTATCAGTATCAAGACAATGAGATGTGGACAACAGTATGTTGTCATGCAAGGTTGTCTCCAAATGGGAGATCATATTTTGAGAGGAATAGTGTAGGTATGCTTGGGATAAAATGATTGTACTATTCTTACTTTTAAGAAAATGCTGCATTTGACAGGGATGCATATGGCACAGAGAAACTAAAACTGTTTATCTAGGCCAGGGGAGTTAAACTGAATTTCTTCGAGGGCCGGATCAGCATTGTAATTCTCCTCCATAGGCGAGTGGGGAGGGGCAACGGGGGAGGGACTGATGCCTCCTGCAGCAACCTGCCAACCAAAATGGGGCACAGGGTTCTACGCATGGCCCCCTGTGCCTCATTTTCACTCTCCATGGCCTGCTGCAGCACTCTGCTGGCCGTTTTCTGGCCCATTTTCTGTTCGTTTTTCGGGCCTTTTTTGGGCTGTTTTTCAGCCCGTTTTGGCCTGCTTTTGGCCCATTTCCGGGGCTCTTATCAGCTGGCAGAGTGCTGTAGGAGCCATGGAGGGTGAAAATGAGGTGCAGGCGGCCCACACATAGCCCATTTTAGCCACCAGACTGGTCCTTTGATATTTCCAGACTGACCCCACGGGCTGGATTCAAGCACCCCTATGGGCCGGATTCAGCCCATGGGCCTTGAGTTTGACACCCGATATAAAACAGTATCCAAAAGCCTTGTTCAATCAAAATCATGAGTGTATCAGAGGTCAACTGTGGGGACAATATTTGCATATATGAGACTGGAATCTAAGAGATAAATATGAAAGACAATTAATTAAGGAATAAATGGTAGCAAACAAAAAAAATAGATGTACAGTATCAATTTGTGATTTCAGTCTGTAAAACTAAGAGGAAACAGAAGTATGCAATAGAGCTGAATGAAGATTTTCTGGGGTGTAATTGATGAATATATGCAAGGAAATGAAGGAATAGTTTTAGCCTGGTAGTCTCTGGATAGTAAAATGGGTGGCATATATAAATTTAATAAATAAATAAATAAACTATATATCAAGGCAACATATATTATCAGAAGGTATGAATTATGTATCATGTAAGTTTTGCATATAAATTCATAGGTTGGTGATAGTTGCATGTTATGTTTTAATGAACAGTGAGAGTGAAAGAAATACAGATACATTCTGTGAAAAACTATGCAATGTTTTGAAAGAATGTGATCCATGAGGGAAAAAAGTATTTTGTTACATGACATAAATGTATTGCTAGCACTGAGATGAGAGAATACTGAAAAACTAAACTGAGAAAAATGAGCACAGAAAAAGAAAGTCATACATATTATTTTTACATTTTTAATGGCCTCCCATTTCAGAAGACTCCAGGCTTGAAATACCCCCCCGAAACCCCTCCCCAATAAAAAGAACTAAAATGGTTAAAACTTACTTAAACTGGCAGCCTGGACTAAGATATATACAAAAATAAAGGGTACAAAAACAAGACAGGAGCAGAACTAATGCATAATCATGTTAATTGCAGGCTTGGAAACAGAATTTGGGCTTTCTCAATCCTCAGGAGATCTGTACTTTTTTGTGGGGGGGTGGGGTGGAAATCAGAGGTAGTATTCAGCTGGTTCAGACCAGTTCGAGCAAACCAGTTATTAAAATTTTGCACAACTGGGAACTGTTATACAAGATTGGAATAAATGGCTAGAAACAATTTATTGAGCTTTATTCAGAAAAAAAGGGCTTTCTTGTCTATTCAAAAATACCATTAATCTAAACTGTCACTAATGTAATTTTATGAATAATAGCATTCTATATAATTGTTGTCCAATGCAGCACAATATTTTTTCACATTCTTAAACAATACATTTCAAGATTAACAAGGATTAGTTATGTCTTAAAGGATTAGATCCTAAGTATGTGCTCTATCATTATACATATATAACAGGTAATACGTTTGGTCTATACCAGTAAATAGAATGCACCATACTGAGACTGGACCATCCCATTTCTCATACATATTATTTAATAATCTCCTGGAAAAAGAACTTCTTCATTACCTGGGAACATTTCTTATTGATTTCAGTTGGAATGCTACTCATGTGCATGATATATGACTTTGCCCCCCCCCTTTTTTTTTGCTAGGGAAGAATTATGATTAAATAATTTTCTTAAATCTCTGTTTCTACTTTTGCTGTCTATTTACATTGATTTTTGCTGCACAAAGAGGCATTTGCTTTGTTGATTGCAAATCAGTGCTACAGACTGTACATTATGTGTGCACACTGTACATATTGTAAGAAACACAGCGTAGTATATATTTTGGTTTTTTAATAATAGAAAATTTCTTCAACAATCTTATATGAAAGGCAACTCATATTTCAACCACAATAGGAAAACAAGAACAGCTTTACATTTTCAATTAATGATATTATCAATTTCATAAAGCAATTTTATATAAAAGAAAACAAATATTGGAATGTCCTTTATGTATAATTCTCTTTTCAATGTAAGTTTTGTTACAATTGTTCATCTGATTTTAGTCAAATATACTTTGATGTACATTTGCAGAGATGGGAAAGAGTACAGTAGAATAGGGAAGAAATTCTCATCTATGCTGGATAAAATTCTCAGATAATTTAATATTCTAGAATAAAAGAGTAAAAATAAAAAGAGCAAATCAGTTAAGCTGACTTTTTACTTTTGATTTTAATTCATAGCAATGTTTATTTAACACTATATAGTTATAGGAAAGTACTATAAAGAGCCAATTCTCTTCCACTAGACCAGGTGTATCAAATTCGATTTTATTGAGGGCCGCATCAGTGTTTGAACTTGGAGGGCCAAGGAGGGAAGGCATGACCATGGTGGGCGTGGCCATCTCACCTTCACTTGTGTCAGGGGCACCTGTGGTGGCTAAGTGCTGGCAGGACTTCCCTGAAACCTTCCCTCACTCTCATTATAATCTCCTTCCTTCCTTCCCTATTGATTCTCCTTTCTTCTTCCTTCCCATCTTTCTTTATTTTTCCTTCCTTGCTCTCTTCCCATCTTTCCTTCTTTTTCTTTCCTCTATTCCTTTCTCCTTTCCTGTTCCTTCTTGCATGCTCAAATGCAAAAGAGGAAACATTTCTCCTTTTGTTTTGTTTTTAGTTTATTTTGATAACCCATTTTCGGCTGTGACGGCTTCCTGTAGCCCTTTGCCAGCAAAAACAAGAGGTCAGGGGGACTGAGTTACTGTGGACCAGTCCTTTGCTGTTTCCAGGCTGGTCCTGTGGGCCAGATCTAAGCACCCCATGGTCTTGAGTTTGACACCCCTGCTTTAGACATTCCTCTTTTTTTATACTGAACAATATTATGCGAAGAACAGAAACGGAGTAATAAGTAGTAAGCCAAAAAAAACCTGAAGGTAGAAAGGATAATCTAATTAAACAGTAGTAACACCAACACAATTCACTGTAGATTGAATTGAAAATAACAATAGCAATATCACTTAGACTTGTATACCACTTTATAGTGCTTTACAACCATATTTAAGTGGTTTACATAGTCAGCATATTGCCCCCAACAATCTGGGTCTTCCATTACCCACTTCAAAAGTATGGAAGGCTGAGTCAACCTTGAGCCTGGTGGGATTTGATCTGCCAAACTGCAGGCAGCTGGCTGTCAGCAGAAGTAGTTTGCAGTACTACATTGTAACCACTGCACCATTGAGTCTCATGAATGAATGAATGCATGCATGAAGACAACTACCATATTTGTCGGTATATAAGATGCACTCCCCCCCCCCAAGTGGTTGGAAATATCTGTGCATCTTATACAGCGAATATTGACAAAGTCCCGCCTACCCTTTGACCTCTGCTTCCCAACGATTTGCCTCCTTGCAGCAAACAGAAAACAGCCTGGTCAGCTTTAGCACAGCCTGATTTAGCACAAGCAGCTGATTGTCAGTTGGATTGGCCTCCCAACGATCAGCTGTTTAAGACTGCAGGAATCGCCATTGTCTATTGTTGACTCCACGCCCCGTTTTTGGCCCGTTCCAATCCCCGCCACCTGGAACGGGCTGAAAATGGGGTGCACGGAGGCTGAAATCGGGATCTGGAAGCCGAAAATGAGACACATGGAGGCAGCAATACGCAATGGTGATCCCTGCAGCCCGAAACAGCTGTACATCGGGAGGCTGATCCACCCGCTTGTGCTAAATCAGCAGTGCTGAAGCTGATCAGGCTGTTTTCTGCAAGGAGGCAAAGGTAGATTTTTTCCACCTGACTTTCGTCCCCAAAACTAGCTGTGTCTTTTACTTTGGAGTGTCTTATAGTCCAAAAAATACGGTAATTTGACAAAGATTTTGCACCACACTTATTTATGTGGCTTGAAGTAGAGATGCCCAATTATAGGGCCAGCTTGACTACTCGAAAGAAGCAAGTATCTCAACTGACAGATACCAGCAATCAGTGTCAACAACCTTCCACATGTTCTTATGAGATCTTTGCCCAACCTCTCCCTTTGAAAAATAAAATGTATGTGCCATGAAATCCATCCTGAGCCACATATAATCAAAGCATAATATTGAAACAGATTCACCCATTAATTTAAAACAAAAATAAGGAATTTTTTGGCTCTGAGAATGATAAAGTTTGCTAGATCAGTTTTCATACATACCTTCATATGTACATATATGAACATAATTTTATTTTTCTTCCTCATCCTTTTTCTTTCGAGGCAATTACTTATTTCTTATATATAAATTCAATGTGAAAAGTGTTCCTCCATGCTATAGATCAGGAATCTTTGGTAGTTTGAATACTTTAGACTGGGTGTGAAGAACAGGGCTGTAGAAGATTGACATGATAATGAAGACTTTATAGAATCACATATATCCATTTGTAGGGGCTGTTGTCTTTTTAAGACTAACACTGTGTATTGTTTTTTCTGTTTTAAAATATCTATAGCTTTTCAATAACTAAAGTCAGAACAGGCTTCTGCCAAAGAGAAAGGAAGTTAGGAAGGAAGGAAGGAAGGAAGGAAAAAGAAAAAAAGAAAAGAGAGAGAGAGAGAAAAGAAAAGAAAAGAAAAAAGCCAGTTGTGTTCTTGGGGATCAGGTTTAATACCAAGGGACATAAAGTGGGGTTATCAGAAACATTAACAAAAGTAAATATTTGATAAACAGATTTTGACTTTGTCCCTGGTACAACCAAAAATAATTAGGATAAAATATAGTGTTTGATTTAGACACAAGCTGAGTCCCAGTTCAAGCCTTCATTCAGCTAGAAGCATTAGGCACAAAAAAACAAAAACAAAAAAAACCCAGTGTACCTGCATCAGTGGTCTTATTCATTCATAGGGAATGGACCACTGGCTAATGCCAAAGAACCAAAAATTCCAGCTCACTGTATTACCATAAGAATCCTTTTTATCTTGTGGTAGAAACAATACATATTCAGATGTACTTGCTGTCTCCCTTTGTCTGTTATCCTATTGAAGGGAACACTGTTTAATGGGGATCCCGATTCTCATCCATTTTTTCTAGCCTTTGAACACTGCATTTTGTTCTTTTTGGGTGGTTTGCTTTCACCTACACCATATTATGATTCAGTAACTTTTCATATGTTTATTGCTTTTTTTGTCTTGTATTGCTGAATGAAAAATTCACAGCTGATCTCATAGATCACATACATGAAAAATAGGTGGGATAGTAAGGCGGTGGCAGTGACTCCCACTGGTTAACTTGCTCCAAAGGCAGATTTAGTTTCCAGAAATACTATGGGAAGTGGCTTTTGCTCCAGAGAAGGTAAGAACAAATCAAAATAAGCCCTAAGTAGGAGTAGAAAGTACAAAATACCAACTTCTGCCTTTCAAGTTGGAGTTGGAGTTAGCCCACAGTTGGCTGCTTCCAAAAGAACAAGTAGTACTCTCTTTAGACTAGTTGGAAGCAGATTAATATTAAAAGTTCCTAGAGGCAGTCCCTGCTTGATTTTCTGATGAATTCCTCTGAACAAGAAGTGTGACATGTACAAAAAGTTAATTTAGATTTTTCAAAAGAAAATAAAAAGAAAAGGTAAGCAAAATAGATGTCATACTAAAGATGTGCAAACCAGTAAAAATATTTTATTTTACTATTCACATTACCAAAACTGTAGTTTCGACCATTAAAATCAGGTTAAAATTTTATACGTTTAAATTTTTATGTCTTTTTAACATGCATGTGTTTTTAATTACTTCCTTATTTATGTTGATTTAAATTTAATTTCCCACAAGAAAGCCTTTTTCTAGACTTTATTTTTAGTTATTTTTTGAAAGAAACATTTTGAATGCCTTTTTCTTGGATAACCTGGAGAGGGACATGTGGATTTTTGAATGGCAGGGAGAAAATGGAAGATATAGTAAACTGGAGCTATAGTATCTATGGAGAACATAATGAGATGACTCTTTGTCTTCTAACGATTTCACATTGGCAAGGAAAGCATGCCTGGAACCAAACTAAAACATATTAAGGAGGAAATTCTGAGGTAGAGCCTCAGAATTGGAAGGAGTTATTTAGACCAGAGGTCACCAACCTTTTGGACCTCAGGGACCACCAAACTCATAATTTTAAATCCCAGGGACCACTAATATGAATTTTGACTGACGGTGGCTTGCTGACATTGGTGGGGGAGTGAGAGAGATCTGATCTAACCTTTTTCTCTTTCTCCCTCCCTCCCCCCCTCTCTCACAAACACACACACACAGAGGAAGGGGTGGGATTCAAATTTCTTAACAACTGGTTCTTGGTTGTGGTCTAATTTGTGGGTGTGGCTTGATGGTCATGTGACTGGCTGGGCATGGTTTATATGTAAATATTATAAATATTTATGTAAATATTGAATTTTTTATAAAAAAGAGCAACTTTTACCCAAAACCAGGCAAAGCAGGCAGGCAGATTGAGTTGCTCACAGAATCACAGATTAACTTAGAGATCTATGATTCTGCAATTGGCTATCTGAGTCTGTCACATAAAATTTGCTAGCAAGCAAACTCACAAAATTAACTCACAACACACCATGTATGTAAATATTGATTTTTTTTTATAAAAAAAGAGCAACTTTTACCCAAAATCAGGCAAAGCAGGCAGGCAGATTGAGAAGCACAGATTCATTCAGAGATCTATCTTTCTGCCCTTGGCTACCTGCACTGAATAATCGAAGCTTCAGTCCTAAGGATGGTTTGGCTCTGCTTAAAAGCAGAGCCGAAGATCATTTAGCACATGTCCACCATAAATGATAAAAGGTCCCTTCTTTACTTTTACAATTCCAACATTCATTTGAAATAACTTTATACATTCTAGATAACTTATCCAGTGTTAAATACCAGCAATACATAATCTTATAAAATTTCTCTTTTAAATTATAGTTTAGTGTGAATTTTAAACCTTTCATCCTCAAATTTTCCCATTGTTCAAGCATATCCAAAATTCCTTGCCCACTGAACCATACGTTTTACATGTTCACCTTCCAAATTCAGTTTCAGTAACATTTTATAAACCTTAGCAATAATATGCTCATCACTACCACAGAGTAAGATTTCCAATTCCTTTTTAAGAAAATCAAACCCATGACTCTTTTTATCTAGTTTAAATCTTTCTTTCAGTTTTTGATATGTAAACCAATGTCAAATTTAACCTTCTAATTCTAGCTCTTCCCTTGACTTTAGGATGGGGTAACCTGAGTTAAAAGATATTATTTTACCCTAAGTCCACCAGTCTTGCTTCACCACCATTTCTTTTCTAAAAAAAGCTTCCTGGGGAGACACTTAAATAGGTAACTTTGTAGAAAATCTTGTTTTATATTTATTCAAAACTCTTACTATAGTATGTCTACAAAAATGATTAAAATCAACATTAACTGTAACTTTGTCATACCCAGAAGTATTCAACTGGTTGGACTGGTAGCAGAAATTTTGAGTAGTTCGGAGAACTAGCAAATACCACCTCTGGCTAGCCCTGCCCACTTACCCCAGATCAGATTGCCACACCTCAGCTGAGCTAAAAAAAGCTCAGCTCACCAGCGTTGATACAGAGGGCAGTCTATGAACCCTACATGTGTGGGCGAAGCGGTAGGAAAAAATGTGGAAACCCACCACTGGTCATACCATAACTAACCATGCCGTGGCCCTCTAAAACAAGTAGCTGCTTATTCTGGATGTTTACCACTCTTTTAACCAGGGCAGACAGCATGCATCAAAATACAACTTCAAATCTGGTAACCCTCCCCACCCAAAATCCATTTGTAATTTCAATGCAGGCTCTCCATTAAATCTTTTATATTTCAATTTAAATAAGATATCAGAAGAATGATGTGGATTATTAATTTGTGTATTTCTGCTTTGAATGATGTGTAGAGACAGTAAAAAATAAATAAAGGAGATAATAAAAAAGCTAAAGAAAAAAAACTAGTTTCCATTGATTTAATGGCCTGTCATGTGAAATAAATAAGTAAATAAAAAGACCAGAACATATACTCTCTCCAGAAATCAATGTGATATGTAGAAATTACATCGGATCAAGCAGAGATCAATACCTAATCAAACCGGAAACCAACCTCCACCAATAATGGCAGTATAAACTACTGTATATAATAGTGAGCAATCCAATAACCACTAGCACTAAAGATGTTATCTAGCTGAGTTACAAATTATCTGCAAGCAAACAACCAAACTTAGAGAGCACCAAGGAGTCCATCTGATACACAGACACAGACACATAAACACACAAAAATACATTATTATTATTATTATTATTATTATTATTATTGCCAATTGCTTATGCTGGATGCAAATCAATCTTATCAAGGAAATATTCCTAGTTAAGGTATCAATGTGCATCTCTATTCTAAAAAAAATGTACATTATTCATAAGTTTGATTATTAGTACAATTATCAATATCCTGCTTTATAAGATGTAAGTGCTATCATGGAGGCTTCCAAGCAATTCCTGCGATAATTTATAAAAACTACAGTTAACATCTGTACAATCAGCATCCTCCAATAGTTCAATGGGTCAAGGGATAGTTTTTACTCCATGTATCCAAGTTTATGTCATGTTGTAATCTAGAAAATAAGCTTGAGAGAATCTTAAGTGATTAGACTTAAGCATAGTTTTGAATGGGCAAACTCCAAAGTTTGAATTAAGACGTTTGTTGGATTTTCTACAATCTACAATCATTTTGAAGACTTTGCCTTGGGACTATTAGCTATAGCATACATATCAGTTCAAACTCTGCCTCAAGCATATATTCAATAAGAATGAACAAGTTTACTGCCTTTAAATGAATAACAGAAGTCCTTTGGATGAGACCTTATGGCTACTACTTGCCAATGAATATATGGGAGCAAAGTACTAGGAAAAGAGGAAATAAGGGACATAAGAGCTCCAGCAGATGCATTAATGGTTGATCATACTGTATATAAACAATAGAAATCAGATTTATTCCAACATTAATAAGAGAGGACAAAGTTCTTCCACTGGAAACACGTAACTCATCCTATAAATTATTCTTTCTTTCAATAGTCGATATAAGCAAGTACTGCTCCTAGGTTTCAATCTTAAGTAGGTTGTATTCTTCAAATTTTATTGAACTACAATTTCAACTGTCCATAGGTAGGTATGGCTATTGTTTTACTATTGGGGTAACAGAAGTTGCAATCAAACATATCTGCAAGTCACCAGGTAGGGTGAGATTATTTGAACTGCTTCCTTCAACCCACTGTATTTTATCTTTAATATACCATGCATTATTTCAGAAAACAAGCATATACATGTTACTGTATTAACATAACATGATGTATGAACATCATAACATGATGATGCCCAACATGCTTCAGTCTATTTTATTTATCTTTGCAGATATTCACAGAATTATTTTAGCAGCTGTATATTTTTATAGATGCATACATATATTGTTCCCTTTCTACAATGGTTTTTATAGATTCTTTCTTGAAGTAATCAAACTCATTCTTTCCAATTGTTTATTAGCAAATTCACCATGGTCCTTTTATATCAATATAATACTAAATTTCATGATAATGGCTCTATTTTGCTGTGTAGAAACAATACAGTATATCTAATTTTTCTACCAGGGCAACAGAGTTCAAATTATTTTCTTCTCATTTAAAGGTTTGAGGAACTTTCAGTAGTACCCTAATATTAGCCACAATTATCACTTGTCCTAATCTAGTTATAATTTATTTTGAAAAACTATTCCCAGGATGTTATATCAAGAGTATTCATTGGTTTATTCTTGTTTCCAATTGATTTGTTTCAAAATATAATTCCATTCTCGTTTCTAAGGTCAGATTTGTTTTCCTTGTAAGAATATCCCTACTGCATTTTACCATGTTCTTTTATTTATATCAGTCTTTAAGTCAATCATAAGTTCTTCTGTGTCAGACATGACTGCAATATCTAAGCATTTGGCCAGAATGTTTATGTTTACATCTAGCTTTCATTTATTATGATAAATTCTTTCAGCTTTGCTTTCTCACCTTTATTTGACACTGATTTTCTCTTCTGCTCAGTTCACATGGAGCATGGAGGGAATTAAGTACTCATAGAGCCAAGTGTTATCTGTCACTGGCTGATTGACAGAAAACACACTGCCTGAAAGCACCGAGACACTACGATTTGCAGAGCAAAGTACAACCTCTGAACTTGTTATGCCTTTCTTGACTGCATATACATTTATGGTGTGACTACTGATTTGGGATTAGCTCAGAAACGCTATCGTCTTCATTTCCTCTTTCCAAGTTATCAAGACAAATAATTGGTTTTCCAATATCTAAATTTCCCCAATTTATAAAAAGAACATTTTCCACTCATTTGAGGAATTATTATGACTCTAACCTTGATTTTATTCTTCAAGAACCATTGTGGTACATCAGGTAATATGGTATATTACAGTATTTGGCTAAGTTTCAAGTAACTGAAGATAAAATTTCTGTGTACCTATGATGCTCACAGGTTGATTTTGGCTTAGCTGCTTTTTCTCATACCAATATTTCATGCAGGACTGTTGTGACAGCAAGATAGAAGGGAAGCTCTATAAGGATTTCTTGACTTCCTTGTGAGAGAAATAGCATCCAATGAACAGACTGGAATGCTTCAACAAGACTGCTTTCTTTCTATTGGTCTTTGAAGGTACATTACCCATATGTTCTTTGCACTTCCTAAATAGACGCAGTATTCCAGGACACTTACCAAATGCTTCTCTACTACCTCATAGTGGAGTGAGGGGATTCCAGCAAAATAAGCAAAGAATTATGTATATGGCCTGAGTACATAATTGCAGCAGCCCCATTAAAGAATGCAGATACAAGGGAAGCAATTATATAGGAGGATACCGGAGGTGGATAAAAACTTCAGAGATAATTACAAATGGATCATTTCATATTGCATGGGACAAGGCAATTGTAAAACACTTCCGCATTTTACCACAAAATGGGCATTCAATGTGCTATTGAGGAAATGGTGAGGATATTTTGGAGTACTAATGGTGTTATGACATTGCTAGATTGAAGTCCTCCAATCAATGAAGTTGCCATGCAGGAAAAGAAAATCTAAAGCTTCAAAGACAGAATTATAGTAGGGATATAAGAAACATTTTATTCAGCTGTTTTTATTTCATCTTTACTATTTTTATAAATATTTCAAAATGTTCCTTTTACCTCCAATCCTTCCCAAAACTATCCTGTGAGTTGGTTGGGTAGAGAATATGATTGGCCTAAGCTCAATGCAGTGAAAAATGAAATTTATCAACTAGACAAACTTCTTAGACTTTAGTGAAATGGATTGGAATTAGAAATTGAAACAGATTGGACTGGAATTAGAAATGTTCAGCCCAAAGACAACTTAAGATACCAAAACAAAGAAAGAACAGTCTTGCTTTCATAATCAGGAAGGATTTATTAAGAACAAGTACATGACTACAATGAAATGTATGAGACCTTGGATGACTTTTTAATATTATGATTGCCCATGTTTGTGCTCCAACCACTAATGCAGATGAGGGATTGATAAATTTCATGTTTAATTTGAAACTGAAAGAATGTGCAAGCAAGATGGTTAAACACTGAAATGCCAACGTTAGAAATATTAAAGAGGAAAATGTGGTTGGACTAGATGGCTTAAGAAATCATCATAAAGAAGTCTGGTTTATCTTAGAAATTGGCTTGTCAACTTATATCAATCCAGTAATCTTTTCGTTGCTAACAACCAAAATTACACCTATATATACTGCAAATGGACAGAAATAAAAACTAATCTTTTTGTTATCTTATTCGTTTATTCAATTTATATAGAGCTGCCATCTCATTTGGGCTGTTCAGAGTTGAAGGAAAAAAACCCCATATAGATAAGTAGACAAAACTATATCTAACCTATATAGATAAGTGGACAAAACCAATGAGAACAAACATTAAAAACAAATTAAAACAATAAAAAATAAATAAAATGTGGGAGAGTTCCAACCAGTAATTTATAACAATTTGGCCATTTTACAGGCTACATTCCTTAATGGAATCCCAAGACCTAATAGTAAAGCCATGTCTTCAGTGTTTTCCAAAAAAGGTTGGGAGGGGAGGAGAATGTTCCAGAAGGTAGGTACCACAGCAAAATGATTTTCCTTCTGGAAAAGCTTAGTTATAGTAGCAAAAATTAGGCAATCATAAATATCCAACTTCTGAGTTATACTAAAATTAAGAAAGTCAGCTAGTTTCCACGATTTAATCTTGATCATATACCCATCATTTTCATGGAAAACAAGAAGAATTGTTTTAAAGTCCTGAACTTGATAAGGAACCAGAAGAACTGTGGAATGAAATCGAGTAAGTTGCTAAGGATAACTGGAAAAAGAGAATGTCAAAGACCAAGAAACAGAAGAAAGCCCACAGGATGTTAGAACAAACCTCTGGAATTGCCAAAATGACAAAAGAAGTCAAAACCAAAAAGAAAAGATATTATGAAAGAACTTGTACAGATAGGAACTGATTCCAAGAAGATCAAACCAAGAAGGAAATCATGTATTGAAATATTGTGCAGTAGAGATGTTAACCTACAAGATACCTTAGAAGATATTCCTTACTTACAAGAACTTCTAGAAGTTTACTTTAGATCACTAAATTGGAAGGTTACAGGAACTGAGGGAAGCTGGGAAGACTTGGCTATGGTAGCTCACACTATCAACAGTGTGCGCATAAACTACTAGCATGATCTATACAGGTTGACTTAAAGACCACCCAGGCTTCAACTGATGCAAAATGCAGAGGCCGAGTGGCACCTTGCCATTGGCAATTATTACATCCATTTTATTGTCCTTTACTGACTTCCTATTAGTTTCCAAGTACAATTTACAGCCTAGGTTTTCACTGGAATCGAATCATGCTAGGAAAAGTGACTGGTTGTCCCTTCAGGGTGACCCAGAGATTTTTCCTTTTCAACTTAGTCCTCTGGAATGGCCTCTCATGAGATATGAGCTTGGACCCAACTCTGGCCACTTTGTAGAAGCTTCTTAAAACAGAGCTTTTCCAGAAGATGTTTGTAGGCTGATCTTGAATGCCTTTTCAAGTTTATATTTGTCTGTTTGACTGTCAGTTTTATTTTATATTTTTCCTCCCTTTTTTACTGTGAGCCCCTGAAAGTTTGTATATGATTGCTTCTGAATGTAAGTATGATAAATAAACATCTAAAGAAATACAGCTTCCTTACATTTGCTGCAGTTAATAATCTCTTAAACTGGAAGCGTTGTATATCTTAACGCCTTTCCAGTTAAAACATGGAACTAATCTAACCACCTATTCTTCTTTTGGCCACTTACAAGGCAACACATTTACATACTGTAAAGGAGTCAATATGATCCTCCTCTGTTAGTTTAGAAAACTAAGAAAACTAAGTCCTTAGGTACTTCCTTTGGAGTAAGCAGTAAGGGAGGAGAGGGGGAGTGATTGTAGGAGTTTAGGTTCCTTAATGACAATTAACACCCTCTTCTTCCTCTCTGGCCTTTCCAGCTAAGCTTTCTGACTAATCCCAATCCCAGTCTCTTTCCAATAGCTTTTTCTTCTTCCCTTCTGAGTAGTTAAGCATTTCTTCCTCAAGTAATCGTTTCCTTACTTCTTGCTCCTGCCTAAGCATTTCCCTTATAATTTCAAGCCATGCATCAGAGGAAGTCTGTTTACTGTGAACTTCTAAAGGTAAAATAATTTCTATCTTGACCCCTGCCAAGTCCTTTTCCATGTGTAACTTTTTTATGCGAGCTCTTATATAGGGCTAAATATCCATTGAAATTACCATTACAAACTTCTGGAGATCTCTAGTCCTTCTGGGTCCAAACTAAAAGATTAAAGGCTCCAACTACTTTAATAACAAGAAAAAGTATGCCTTCTGTTTCATTCAATGTTATAGTCTGGGTTTTTTTCTCCAATATAGTACTATCCCAACAGCCAACACCAGTTGACAGAAGGTTCCAATTAAGTTACGGTACAAACCACAAGTCAGTAAACAAAATCCTTTCCTTTATGCTTACGCAAGGCTGGTTTATTATACAAAATATACCCTTCCAAAATTTTAAACCTAACATATACAGTTAAACTACTTATCTGTACCTAAAACATATGTGACAATGAAAATTTTTTAAAAATGAACATACTTAACAAAATCACAAGTTTCCCTTTTACCCTGCATTTTAATTGCTTATATTTTCTTTTCTAATCTTCATATTTAAGGACTAAGAGTTCTGATCCTTTTATCCAGGTCTTAGTGTCCTTTACCCTACGTTTAGCCCTGTATGATCTTCTACCTTTCAGCATTTATACTTAAGTAGGTGCTATTGAAGTTTCAAGTAGCCTTGTAATTGCTCCCTTTTATTGAGCTGTTTCTTTGGCTCTCAGTTCTTATCAGTTCATAGTAAGGAGAAAACAATTACTTGTTGCTGGTCTGCATCTCTGGAAGCCTTCTAAGGCCACAGTGTTTGGCTACTCATTTCTCAGCTGTACCAGCTTCTGAATCTCTTTGTTCTCTCACCCAACTATTTTGCTCTGAACTCCTCTAGGCACGACTACTTACTTTAGCTTTCCAATATACTCATCTTCATCTCTTTTACCAACACCCACCCTGTGCCTTCAGTGTATCACTTTTATCTCCCTGTTGTATAGATACAGCTTCTAATCTTATACAATAATCAAAATCAATTAAAGTTATCTGATATCAGTATGGAAAGAGGAAAGCATGGACTAACATAGATTTAAACTGGTCTAAATATGTATTTTCTAAAGCTAGAGCGGACTTCTCTGAGCATACGAGTATAAACCCACAGAGTAAGGACAATATTTAGATATTTGAAACCCTGTATTTTCTTCTTACCAGTCTATCACAATTTTCTACTCTATATTGTCCTACTTGCTGTTTTGTAAATTAAAAATTAGCTTGATATTGAGAAATATCAGTTTTACTGCTGGGAAGCTTTCTCTTTATTTTTTGCTTCAGAAAACCCTGGATATGTGTTAATCATAGCCATGGAAGGTGGAAATGTATTATCAGACAAAAATCTGCTAGTAAAAAGTCTTGATTGTAAAAGTATGGCTAGATATTAAAAACCTGCTAAGTGTCCTTTCGGATTCAGAGTATGATTAATAAATAAATAAATAAATAAATAGAGAAAATTGGTAAGTTAAAGACACAATGTAGAAGTTTGCTTGATATGTATTTTGTCAGTGGAAACAATTCAGTGAATGTCTTTTTATTTACACTACTATTTCATAAATTTTCCATTTTTTTTTATAAGTTGTCTGAATTGAAAAACCAGGGTGCTGGAAAATAATAACAATAGAACACAGAAATACTTTATATAAGAATTTATAATGAAATAGAAGACAAGATCTTTCCTTAGCACCATGGACAGAGATGAAGGTAATACTTATTCATCCATTTATTCAACAGTTTTTAACTCTTCCTTCACAATTAAGTTCTTTGAACTTGTTTTAAGTTAAAATAAATTAAATATTTATATTAACAGAATGATATTAACCATCAAAACTTTAAATTCTTAAACTTCAAAACTACTAAATTTGAAAAAAATTCTAAATATGTATAGGGATAATGATTAAAGATCACATTTTTCAGAGTGAATTATATAATCTTATATTTAATAGTATGGTCTGAACAGCTTTCAATAAATAATTGATGCTAAATGGATTATATTATACTTGATCAGATGAGTTATACTTGTCTTGCATATATGTATACATATATGTATATGGCGTCGGCATGTACAGACCTTTCAACTTTGATTTTCCAATAACCATAAACTTTAATGCAACTCTTCTCTTAAACTATGGGAGTTTAAGTCTAGTAATAATTAGTAACAATATCAGTAGGTACTTTTTTTATCAGTCAGAACTTGATCTTGGCATCTGCTAAATTCATTTATCATTTATCTGGAAGTACATTAGCAATCTGACAGCATTTTGTTTTGCAATGAAAACAGATAAACTACCTGCTTCTTAAATTTATTTAAAATATTAAATAGCATTTATATAATAAATTTCAGTTGACACTTGAACCTGAATCTTCTATTCTTAATTTAGCTTTTTAGCTTCCTTAACCATTACTCTTACTAATTTCTGAGATAAAGTAATATAACACTTACCTAGATGCATATACAGTATAAATAGTATGGATCCTTTTGCTTTTCACATTAGAATTGTTTTCAGATCTTTGTTAATATAATCAGCCATACTTAGCCTACATTGGCTATCCAATGAAGGTTATAATAGGTAAGAATAAACATACTATGTTATGCACTGTTGCACTAGAATATGAATACTTTTCTACCTTCCCTCCATCCCTGCATTCTCTATATTATCATCTTTTTGCTAAACTATATTTAAAGGGATGGTTTAAAAATTTTTTTTTTGAAAGATTCACCTGAAATTATCAGAGATTATTGTTTAATTTAAATGAAGCATCAAGTATTCTTCTATACCCCCAAAAGTGTAAAAAAAGAGAGCATTGGTAAAGAGACCATTGTACTAACAAAAGAAATTACAATTAAATATTAATTTATGAGTTTCAGAAGCTACAGCAATTTACTACAACTACATTTTAGTATATTATTGTATCATTTAGTATAATTGTATCATTATTACAATTAATAATTTAATATACATTTTGAAGGAGCACTTCAGTTCCTGAAGACAGTTTTGTTTAAAAATAGATTTAGTTGTGTAGCATTTTGAGACATAATCACTTTACAATGTAGAAAAGTGACCAGAATGCAGTTTTGCACTTATTGTGCATTTTAATTAATTCTTAAAATAGAGAAATAGTTTGCTACATAGTTGAAGAACTAGAAATTGTCAAAGTATCTGTGACAATATAGATGTTACTGAGCTATAGTTCCGGTACTGCTAGTTAATCACCCAACCATAATTACAGCAGTTCAAAAATACCACAGACCACAGGTTCCCTATCCTTGCTTTAAAGTATCTCTTAAAAGCTGCACACTGATCACATGGTAGAAAAGAATTATTCACTTCTGAGAGGGCAAATAATTTTGCAATAGAAAACACAGATGTTTAAAATGCAATCTTTCTCTTGATTTTGTTCAACTTTACTTTTGATACAATTAAAATGCATTATAATGCTTTGGTAAAGCAATGAAAATTCAATAAAGACTTCACTACATAAGATCCTAAAACTTTGACTTTACAGAATGTGTTTGATGTTGAAGCATGCTCAAAATTAGTGGCCATATCAGTATTTTTATGCAAACTGTGTGCGTGTGTTTTCACTGTTCACATAAGTCATTCAATTTTCTGGTATCTAAAACTTCCCTAATATAAAGTCTCAACTTTATCTAACAAATATATACACTATATATTTGAATTATGAATCCATTTCCAAATATTAAATAAGAATTTCCATTCTCTGTACTTTGCCTAATCTGCGAATAAAAACTAACATAGATGCAAACTGGGAGAATTTCTGGGACAAAATTACTATATTGACCTCTCATAAATCCTAGTAAGACAACATAAGCTTTTTTTTTTTTTCATTTTTGGGCTGGCAGCACTTCAGAGCATTAAGTGTAAAAGAGAAGGTAAGTAATTCACCATACCTTCTCATTGTTATAATGGGGGAAGACGTTTTGATACATTTACAGTGCTCCTCTGGGGATATTCCATCAGTTATAGCTAACTTTAATGGACAATAATTGATTTGAACTTTCTACTTAGCACAAAGCTGTAAACAACTTCAATCCAGGCTACAACAGTGAGATAGTGGTTAGTAAAATGGAAAAACATTTGAAATTTTTTTCTGGTAGGTCATTATAGCTTAAGAATGGGAAAAGTAAGTATATTCAACACTGTTTTAAAATAGATGTTATAGGATTATGAATTCCTATATGTAACAAATTTTAGGCGTGAAAGGTGCCAACATAATGTATATGGCAAACAGAGGTGTGATAGATGATTTCACTTAATAACTGTCTAACATAGCAACATTAATTTTGCGCTCAATTGTGGTTATAAGTTGAGAACTACATCACACTACGGAAGTTGACAGGTAGTTTCACAGATTTATAATTAGAATGACTTTACATATTCTTTTAGTCCAACCCTCTACTACAGGATGTACTACAGCTTTTCTGACAACTGACCATCGAGGCCCTGTTTGAAAACATTTAACTAAGGAGAACTTACCACTTTGTGTGGCTGTCTATAGTACCAGCTGACAATTTCTTCAGATGTTTAGCCTGGACTTCATTTGTTGTAATTTTAATCTGCTGGGTATAGTCCTACTTCTGGGGCAACTGACAATAATTTCATCCTTCAGATTTAAAATAGCGATAGTATATTCCCTCAGTCATTTTTTCTGTAGGCTAAAAAATACCAGATTCTTTACCAATTCCTTGTAGGATTTGATTTTCAGTTCTTCAAATTTTGTTTTTATTTTTCATTGTTCTTTCAGAATTGTAGTATTCAAAACTGGATACAAAAATCCAAAATGAGGTCTGACTAGGGTACAGTAGAGTACAGCAATTAATTCTGTGGTCTGTTTCTCTTCCTATATCTAGCATGTACTTCTAGTATCTGTCTCACACTGTATTTTTTGTTATTATTGATGTGGTAGCTGTGTTTGTTTGATAGTGAAGAGGCAGCAGAAAGGTAAAATCATGGTTGCTCTCAGAGCTGCTGGACCCCAGCTGAGAATGAGAGAAATGATGATGATATAACAGAAAATGGAACAGTAGAGTAATCCCAAAGTCTGGCATTCAGCCTTCACCTTCTTTAACAGATGATTATATCCTTAATATCCCTGGGTTCCAGCTTCTACTTTTGAATGCCAATAAATCTGCCCTCATTCACAATATAATTGTGAAGAAGGGGCCAAATTGGCATGTCAATTCTCCCTGAAGAGAAATAGATTCCTTAACATCAAACTCATATCATCACAGTAGCGTCACGTGACGTATTGGACTATTTTACCCTTCACTAAACTGGGTGTGGCCATGGCCAGCATGTGACACATCTGGCCTGCAGGCTGGAGTTTGACAGCCCTGTTTTATAAGATGAAACTTACAGAATTCCAGAGGGATCTCCATAGAGATGTAATTGATTTATTGAAGTGGATAATCTGTGACTACCTCAATCGGAGCAGATGAAATTTAAACACTTGGAAAATGGAAAGGTGAACTACAACAACCTTTGGTTGGAATGGCATAAGAAAAGATGGATTGGGTTTAGATGAAGTCATCACTTTGAAAGGATGATCTTTCTCTTTATTCTTGTATGATTTACTAGTTCACATACAGGTTTTCTGGCTGTATTTCCTGTCCCTTTAATCTAAAGAAGTAGTCACACTGAGTCTACTTTCTAAATCCCTACAAGAGTTAATTTTATGTTCTCTTCTGAGAATGATCAGACATAGGTATGCAGGAGATGGTAGCCTTTTATCCTACCTAATATACTAAACAGTGTCTTCATAGCCTTAGAACTACATTCTTAAGAACTAAGCTATGGTCATAAAGAAAAAAGATAGCACAAAACAAAAAATCAAAATGCTGGGAAATATAGAGGAAGAAATAAATCAAAGAAAGTAGAATAAAGAAAATAAAAAGAACAAAAAGAAATGTGTATATCCAATAACATGACCCAAAGCAGCAGTCAAAAAGGAAGTGAAATAGACAGGTCAAAAATCCAATAAAAGTTCAAGCTGGTAGAAACCTCTGGTACAAGAAGTCTCATACAAGCTTTGAATCACATAAGTATGAATCATAGAGACTATTATAAGATCCATGTCAATACTATACGTAAGTAGATACTGTTTTGTTATACCCAGTAATCTGGAGAAATCTAATGCCTATGATAAAACTACTAGTGATCAGTTGATTAATTCAAGCTGTTTTGTCACCAATACTCAGTTAATTTCTCAGATGACTAGCAACAAGGCTAGGTTTACTATGTTGGAGTCTATATGCCAGTGGCATGCGATCACACTAATGTATCATGCCATTGCTCCCCTGGATTTGGAGTTTGGTTGCTATGGTATGCATATTAAACATATGCCATAGATTAGAATAGCCTGACAATGCATTTCTCATTATACATTATGTGAATCAGTTGCATGTATTTGCTTTGACCTGCTTGGAAGCAAAATTAAGTTAATAGATAACAGGAAGGGAAAGAAGAATTAATATTCAACTTTGCTTGGAGTAACAAACTTAGGAAATCAAGTGAAATATTTTATTCCTGTTCCTTCTGATATAATGATATATACAAAGACACAGAGCACAAGTGTAAGTCATTAGACATAACCATACATTAAAAAAATCACCAGGAAACAGTATTATGTAGATTATACAAGCAAAGTCTTATAGTATCTTAAACTCAGCCAAGTAGCATATTAAACTCAGTCAACTTTCTTATTATGTATGATTCCTTATTCTTTTATCATTGGCATGGTACCAATGATAATTCTTAACAAAGGTTTTTGTGAAAAGCCACATTGCAAGTTAATCAAGGATGTATATAGTTTTTATCACACATGATAAATTATAATTATACATAAACTATTGCACATATACATACAGTACATGCATCAAGACCTTTTCTCTTAGCAACTGATGAACTATAAAATCTGAAATTAAACACTGAATCTATATAAGAATGGATCAACTCAAAAGTTTTCAATTCTTCAAATGAATTAGCAACCATAATTCTCAATGAGTTACAGGATTCAGAACATTATTAAACTGTCAGAAGTTTCACGTGTATAGTGCAGTGAATTAAGAAAATTTATAATTTTTAGAACTGTATTTGTTACTTGATGGGCTTTAAAACAGTGTCAAATTACAGCCACAGTCCACTCAGTGAAACATGGGAAGGTGGAAATCGAATGGGATTCAGCGGGACAAGAAGTTACTTTTCAGAAAATTTTGGCTGAGCTCTTGTGAAAAACAGACACAAAATCAATTATTTCAGGCTCAGAGACCAAAATCTCTGGGAGATCTGGAACTGTAAAATAAACTTGGGGGGAAAAATACAGAGTTTGAGGAATATTTTTATTTTTATTTATTCAGTGTTGCTCACTCAATTTTTGGCTATTTAATAACTGTATTTATCACACTATTTTTCTGTCTATTTCTCATTGTTTGCTCAGTTTATAGATGTCTTTATAAGATGTCTATATTAAGGGACGTACATAAGCACACAATCGTGCCTACTGTCTCTGTCCTATTGTCCCCAATTATTAGTTCCTATTTCATGTATTTAAACTTTATTCTTATTTCTATTATATTGTAAGCATTTGACAAAATAAAATAAAATAAAATAAAATAATATACATATACATATACATATACATATACATACATACATACATACATACATACATACATACATACATATATATATATATATATATATATATATATATATATATATGCCAACGTTGGTCTGTAGAACTCTCCATTTCACATAGCAGTGAAATTATTATTTCAAATTATAACTTGATTACTCTTATTAAAATACTTCCTTAAACATTCTAGTGTTGGTTTTATAATCTAGTTAAATGTTGGGGTCAGTCTATGGAAATTCTCAATCATCCGGGTCATGCTTGTCTCAAAGGTGCTTTTTCAAAAGGAACAGGACTGTTTTTCCTTGAAGACATTTTGCTTCTTCAATTCTGTAACTCCATGCTAATATACCATTGGGGTCAGTGTGTTAGCATGGGAGCTGTGGCAGGGAATTATATATATTATGTATATGATTCGTGATTTTGTGGTTTTACTAAGCCTAAATACAAAAGTAGGTGGTTTGTTTGTTTCTTTTGTCTTTGTTTTTATTTTGTTTGCTATCCATAATTTCTTGGGATGGATGGGTGGTCATAGAAATTGGACAACTAAATATATACCTGCTTAGGCGTAGTAATCCTGATGAGGAGATGAAACTGGAACTATTTATTTAAAAGTGTATTTTGAGGAATTTCCTATTCTGTAACTCTTCATCCCACTTTAAGACTATCATCCTTTTCGTGAATGGTGGCAGTATAACTATCTGAAACTCTTTCACCCAGATAGAGGAAATGTGAAAATTAAAATTTTAAGGCTGTTGATTCTAACACTGTCAAATACCTTGTTACTGCAGTTATCCTATTACAGTGTTTCCTAATGTGTTGTTCTAGGATCTTTGGAAGACCTCTTGGAAGCCATCAAAATTAAAATTATTTGCCAATCTATGTTGAAAAATAATACAAAATCCTATCAAACAATCATTGGAAGTGTTAGCAACAGCAAATGAATCGGTTTTAATTTTTACTATGGTATATATTGATCAAAATAGCCCATATAAACAAAAGCTGTATATAGTTTAAAAAACTGGGAAACAGTCCTGAAAGAAATACAGTTTAAGAAACACTATCACATCATACACACCCCAGAAGATTTTACCAGCCATGGGGGACACTAGTCTAAAATGCAGGTGGCCGAACTCACATTCCCTAAAATCCTGTCTACTATCTCAAGAGCAATAAAGGTCAAACTGTTTCCAGATAAAGGGCCTACCCTGGTCCATTTCCACTGGACCAGTGTCCATACTGATATCTGATTGGAAATGAATCTGAATTACTTCATCTGTCAGTAAACCAGCAAATGCCCCTGCAGATAGAACTTAGTTCTCCTTACACAGAAGAACATGGGTCAACTTAAAGAGGGTGATTATCTACAGATGCAATTTGTGACAGAAGTAATTCTGCTTCACTGCATGAATTGTCACAAGGTAGACTTTAGTAGCAGCTCTAATCAAAACTCAGCTGAGACAGTTTTTCATCTTCTGCCTTCTGCATTCTAGACATTTCTTGATCTATTTTATCTCTCTCAATCCCTCCATATACCATGTGGCAATATGAGATCTACAGGTCAGCAGAGGGCATGTGGCAGCAATCCTACTTATTCCAGATGACAACTAGAATTTCAGAAGGATTATGCAGATCTTCAGCTATAACCCCCAGCTCCCCCAAAACCCAGAGTGCATCAGTCACTGGGGGTGACCTACTCCACTTCACCTCCCTGCAAAGGTGTGCAGCACTAGAAAAGCTAATCACCAGATTGTGATCAGACCAAAAATAGGTCCATCAAATCCAGATCACAAAGGCACCAGTCTGACAAAAACAACAATCCTGGCATGTGACCACTACTCTTAGTCAGGCCATAAATTATTTTGGACAGGCTCATGGAAGTCATGGTTTCCATGAATTCCAAAGCTACCTCGAATCCCACAACCACTGTCACAGAAACAGGAAGTGCTTTGGAGATGATTTTGTAGGCCATATTTTTATCTTGTTTATACTCTTCTTTCTTTCCTCCACAGATAACTTTTTGCTTTTATTTTTCTTGTTCTTGAACACTGTGCTGTACACAATGACATAAAATGCTTGAATGTGGACATTTTCCCATTCCAATAAGCCAGCAGTGGCTAACTTTTTTGGGCTCCTGTGCCACAAATTGTGCACGTGCTTACATGCTTGCGCTCGTGTGCAAGCACCCAGAAGGCAATGCGCCCCATGCCCCCTATGCATGTGTGTGCAATCCCCACCCACCACTCCCTTACCTGCACTGTGCGTCACAGCTGATTTTTGGCAGGTTTGAGGCCTTTTTCGACCTCCCAGAGGCTTGAGGAAGGCTTCTGCAGGCTTTGCAGGCCAAAAATAGCCCCATTGCGTCACTTCTGGTATTTTCAGAAAAACAGGAAGTGATGAAGCATTTTTACTAATGCCACAAAATGAAAGAGTAATTGGTACCCAAAATCTATCAATGGCTATAAAGTTTTCAAGTTATTGAGAAACTGAAATGCATTTTGTTGATCAACTGTAAATGCATTGTCTGAAACAGGCACTGTTAGATACTTTTTATAGTTTAGCAATATACTTGAATGTGTATAAACACAATGAACACCTCTATCTCCAAAAGATATGTACTTGTTGGTAATTGTTTTGAATTAATTTCAGTTGTTTTCTTACCGCATTATCCTTGCATTTGAAATAAAAGTTCCATCTATCTCTATATAAATATCAGCTAAAAATGCATATAGGATCTCTCTCTCTCACTCTCTCTCTATATATGTGAGTGTGTGTACACACATATTATATATACACACATATACATACATGCAGTGTATTTATATGTATGTATGTATGTATATGTATATGTACTGTATATGTATGTATGTATAAACTATACGGCCTCCCAAAAATACACAAAGGCATACCTCTCAGACTCATAGTCAGCTCCAGAGGAGCACCACTACAAAACCTAGCCAAAAAGCTAGCAAAGCAGCTACAGCACCATGCTGAAGCAGCAGCTTCACATGTACAAAATTCATACCACCTCTTGGAAATGATCAAAGATGTACATGTGGAACAAAAAGATCTGCTTGTAAGTTTTGACGTGGTTTCACTATTCACTCAAGTCCCAATAAAAGAAACTCTCGAAATCATCAAAAATAAATACCAACCACCCAAACACCTCATGGAACTAACAGAACACTGCTTAACCAGCACATATTTCACATACAAAGGACAAAGATACAAGCAAATTGAAGGAGCCCCCATGGGATCATCACTGTCACCCGTCATTGCAAACCTGTTCATGGAAGAATTCGAATCCAGAGCCCTAGCCAATGCCACCCACAAACCCAAACTATGGTTAAGATATATCGATGACACATTTGTTATTTGGCCCCATGGAAAAGAAAACCTAAACAATTTCCTAACACACCTAAACAGCACACACCCCAAAATCAAGTTCACCATGGAAACGGAAACAAACAACTACCATTCCTAGATGTACTAATCTACAAAAAAACGGATGGCACACTAGGACACACCATATACCAGAAGAAAACACACACCAACCGCTACCTCAACGCCCAATCCCACCATCACCCAGCACAGATAAACTCCATGGCCAAAACACTAATTGCCAGAACCAAACGCCTGGCAGACAAGACACACATAAAGACTGAACTATGCATCCTGACTAAAGTACTGACAGCCAACGGCTTCCACAAAAGCAAAATCACTGGCTTGATCCACAAAAACACACTGAGACATAATGGAGACCTAGAAGAGGAACAGACCTATGGAACAGATGTCCTGCCCTACATAAGAGGTACTACAGACAAAATCAGTAAGATACTACACAGGCATCACATCAAGACTGCCTTCAAAACAGACAGAAAAATAGCAGCCATCCTAAGAAACCCCAAAGATAAAATTGACCTGGAAAACCAAGGCATATACGAAGTCCCCTGTGCATCATGCCCTGACACATACATTGGACAGACCAATAGAACAAATAAGTACCCGCCTAGATGAACACAAAAATGCAGGAAAAAAGCTGGAACACACTTCCTCACTAGTCATGAAAGCCACAGGTCATAGTATTGACTTCAATGACACCAAAACCCTAGCCACTATGAAAAACCCCAGCTACAGAATTATCAGAGAAGCCATAGAGACTGAAAAAAGACCTGAAAGCATGAATAGAAGAGATGACTCCACCAGACTGTCAATTATCTGGAAGCCTGCACTCTCAAACAAAAAAATCTCCCCACTACAAGCCAGGCAAACACCTGGGCACAAACAGACCCCCCCCCCCGATACCTCCAGCTCAAACACACCCCAACCAGGCACCTAGATGAAACCTAGCTGCCTAATAAATGATAGCCGTCTGTTTACTCGGAGCCAAGCCACACTAAAAGCCTCCAATATAGGAAACACAACGTTGCCAGCCAATCAAGACAAAAAGAGCTACAAAACAGACAGAAGATATTAGAAACACCAATCAAGCAGAACACAGCAAACTCCAAGACCAATAAACACAGACCAAGACTCCCAACCAATCAGGATGAAGAAAAAACCATTCTGGCACAGCAGTAGGCTAGCCCCAAGTTTAAAACAGAAACGGCTGTGAAAGTCTGACTCACAGATGAACACAATACAGAAGCCTGATGATGGCAGATGAGATTCTGCCGAAATGTTGCTACAACTTTAAAAGCACAACTATAATGACGTGGGAAAACACCCGAACAAAGCTGAATACCATACATGTAAGTACCCACGAAAACTTAAGAATATATATATATATATATATATATATATATATATATATATATATATATATATATATATATATATATATATATATATATATATATATTTTTTGAGGTTCTCATGGTATTTGTATGTGGATCTTTGGTTGTTCGGGTTTTCTCCCACGTAAGATTCAAGTATCTAGGCAACGCGTTTGATGAAGTCTCATTCATCATCTTCAGGCTTCTGTCTCCGGCTCTGTGCTTCTCAGAGTAATGGAGATTGCAGCTGCTTCCTCCTTTTAACTGCCAGTGGGGGTGGGACTTGATTGGGTGGGGGCTTGGCTGTATTCTGATTGGGTGGGGTGTGTTCTCATTGGTAGGGGTTTGGCTGTGTTCTGATTGGTTGGGGGTTAGCCGTGTTCTGATTGGTTGGAGGCGTGTTCTGTTCAGGTGGGGGCTTGGTTGTGCTCAGGTTAGTCTTAGTTGCTGGGGGATTTGAGCTGGAGAGTTGTGATCTTGCTGTTTGGCTTCTAGTTCGTGGTCCTGCTGCATCTTCATAGTGGGTGTCGGTTTGCTTCATGTATGGCTCAGAGGGGTTTGAAGTGGGTAGTGATGCAGCTGCAGTGCAGCTTCTGGTCCATGGTTGTTTCTCATTTTCTGAATGGGTGGGAATCTGTTTTCTACATGGAAGTGTGGTGGTGGCATCTTGTGTGGCTCTCATGGGTGTGGGTCCGGTGTCCTTCTTCATGTTAGGTACTCGTCTGTTCATGAGGGCGGGTTTCCAAATGGCTGGAAGGCGGGAGGTGTCATCTCGTTTGTTCATGCTGTGTGGGCATTTTTCTATCTCTATCTTTGTGTGGGCATTTTTCTATATATATATGTATATGTATATGTATATGTATATGTATATGTAGGTCTAGGTGTGTTCGGGTTTTTTTCCATGTAAGATTAAAAGTATCTTGGCTTACATGGGAAAAAACCCAAACACACCTAGACCTACATACCCGTACCCGTGAAAATCTACGAAAACATATATATATCTATATACATACACACACACACACACACACACACACACACACATAAAAATCTGGCAGAATTTTCAGAAATTGCAAGCTTCTGAGAAGAACAAATGGGCACGGTTTTCTTTTTAACTGTTTTGAACACCATGTGTTGAGAGAAAACAACAGAACGGAAACTGCTCATCCAAAATGCTAACTTGTGGTACAGCACAGCCAAAAAGCAGGTGTGTGCCACACAGTTTACTTTTCTAACATGCCTACCACATGTCACTCAATTCTGTTACCCCATTTACTTTATTTGGAAACTTATTCTGTTATTGGCAATAGTACATGGCTCATCTTAAGATCTTTAAGAAAGTGTATGACCTTTTATATTAAAATATAATTTGAGAAAACACTGACTAGAATAATAGAAGCTCATCACAAAATAATCCTTTGAACTATCTGTTCTGCCTCCAGTTTTCACAAATGTGCTTCAGATACTGTTATTTCCATTAGGATAATATACTGCATAAAATCCAGATATGCAATACAATCTTACTAATTTGTACTACTGACTGAGAAACTAATCCATGAATTGACCTAACAATTGCAGTATATTTTTCCACAGACCCATCTTGTTGATTCATTTAATAAATTATCTTTATATGAAATGTTAATACAGAGAAAGATACAAGGTAGAGAGAGAATAGCAACACCTGATATCCCTGGTGAAAAGAAGTGCAGATTTAACAAAAAAAAAATATCTTCATAGCTTCAAAAGACACGCTTTTGATATTGCATCAGCAGTGTAATGCCATTGTTATAAAACCAAAATAATAAATAGAAAAAATGTTCATCAATGTATGTCTATTACATATAATTTAATTTAAAATGCATATCTAAAGTAGGTTCCCTGACTTCTCAAATGCAAGAAAAGACAAAAAAGAACTTCAAAGTTTAAAATATCTTTTGACCCTATGCCAAATCAATTCACCCTGTTTCATTCATTTGCAAACAGGTGGATGGAAATGAGACAATAGCTCAATAGCAGTTTACTTGCTGCACTGGCAAATTTTTACTCCCTTCTCTTTCAGAATAAAACTTATTATTGTAGTTTTGAGTTACAATTTCTTTTATACTTGTTTACCTTATTTCTCACTGTAGCTTCGTATATATGAGAAATAATGTTCATCTCTGGATACTGAAATTTTATGTTGACAGAAGCTAAGAAAGAATACTGAACTAACCTACAGAATCACAATTAATTGAAGTTGCTACTATGGGTATGAATTAACTACCCAAACATTACAAGCAAATGTTGGGTATGATTCCATCTAATGCTACAAAGAACACAATGATTCTTAGCTGCTAAAACAGAATTTAGGAGACAGGAGAAAAAAAATAAAATCTCACAAATACTTGCAGAAAGCAAGGATGAGAAACTTGCTGCCTGCATGGTATTTCAGAATAGAACTCCAACAATTCCTTGGCATTCTTCAGTCTGAGAGGAGTTTAAGTCCAAAACATCTAAAAAATTATTGTATGATTTCAGAATAAAGTCATTTTTTTAAGGAACTTATGTATACACAAATAAAGGACAAGTTGTTTATGCAGAAACACTGGCACTCTGATGTGTATTTCTTCAGAACAGACAACTAAAGAACAACTAAAATAGAATAAAGATATATTCTATGTATTTATGGGACTGGACTTATTGAAAGAAAATGCACTTCCTCAAAATAAGAAATGAATAATGCCTGGATTTAATCTAAAATATTTATTAATTTTATTACTCCTCTTAGTGCTGAAAAAGCTCTATTTTTTATCAAGCTTATAATGCTAGTAATCCTATGCCTATGCTATGTTACTAATGCATCACCCCTTGCTCTCTGAGAATGTATGTTGATGTCATTTGCTCAATGCCCACTCTGTAGTGTCAAACATAATGAAAATTTGGAGATTAACTATCTGCTCAACACCAAAACAACATATTTTTTTCTGGATATGGAAAAATAATCAAATTTAATATGGTAGCCTGTGGACTGTCCAATTACATAGTTCATAGCAATAAGAGATTCAGTGAGAATGAAGAACTAAAATGAAATAAAATTAGACTCTTGCAATCAGTGTAGGCACAGATCTTTGAATGCTTACAGATATGTGCAGCCTTTTGTTTAACAATCTGATTCAGAGAAGAAAATCTGTAGGAATAATTTTCATTCATAAAATATATACTGAATCTGATTATTATGGATTTGACACTTCACTATAGAAAATTGCTGATATCAATGTATACAAGGAAAGAATAACTACTATGCACTGATCTTATCTGGAATTGAGATAGCTGAAATGTGGTAACAAAACATAAATTCTTTAAACATGTCTATAAGTGCACAGCTTGCCTTCAGAAGTTTTTAAGTAGAGACTGGACATTCTTATATTGAAATGGTAAGGTCTTCTGCTTGAGCAGGCACTTGGACTAGAAGATCTCCAAGGTATTCTATTAGCTTTCTGTTTGTTTGTTTTTAAACAAGAGTATATGTTTACATTTATGCATGCATATAACAGCAATTCCCTAATAAATACATTTCTAAGGTAACCATATGTTTAAAGCGCTCTTTTTAAACATTAGATCCAACATATTAACTTTATTTATTGAATTCCTTGCAGATATAAAAAAATGACATTAAGCTGTCTGCTAGTTAGAAACAACTTGTTCTACAAGAAGTTTCTCTAGTCTATTAAATTCTGAGAGCGTCTATCAATAAACTTTGCAATAAAGAACTCTACTTTTGTACATTTAAGATGCTGTCAAAACCATGAATGTTTGACATCTTACCAGGTTTTTGCACAGTAAACTGCATATAGTATGATGTCTATGAATAATCCAAGGTAGAATCAAGCATGCATTTCCTGTAAATGGGAATTATGCTGTTTACATGGCAACTGCTTTGCTTTTTAGTTATGCATTTACTCCAAATAAAAAGCAGGGTGTGATTCTTAAGGATATAATGATGTATACATAAATTTTACCGGACATTTAATTGGTGAAAAGCAGCATAAGTAAGAAGTACAATAACATTAATTTATGACATATTCATGTATTATAAAACAGTAGGTAATTAACTACCAGCCAATGTGTTGTTATGTAAACAATTGAAATATGTGGTTGTCTGTACAATTTTGTATTAAAGACAGTCTTATAAATGAAAGCAAATCTAAATGTCCCAGGATAAAGTTACAGGATCCAATCTGGGTTGGTCATAGGGACCAGAGGTTTAATCTTCTGAGTTTCTGGACTCGTGCTGAAGTCCATCCTCAAGGAACTTCCCTCTACAGAATGTGTGGAATGTAGAGAGATGTTTTCAGAAAACTCCCCTCTACATTCCGGTAGAGAGAAATCTCCTGAGGATGGGCTCCATCATGAGTCCAAAAACTCGGAAAACAAAACCTCTGGTCCTGGTGACAGACCCAGATTGGATTAAGACAGACTGCTGCGATGCTTTCAATATTGTATAATTAGATTGTTTTTTCCTTCCTTTGTGATCCTAGGTCTGTATAGATTATAAAGTCTGTATAGATAATAAAATATAAAACCAGGAATGTTCATGCAAAAAGTTAAGTACAGCAAAGTAAACAGTTCAAAACCTCCCTGTTTAAAATTGCCAACTCAAATCCAAATGCAAAAGGAAGTAAAAATGAAAATCCAAAGCAGAACCCTGAGATAAGAAGCAGTGAATTACATGGCTGATGTAATCAAATGTAAAATATACTGACTAGTAGACACAAGATCCATTACTTGCTTGATACAATGAAATTTACCTTATAAAGCATCAACTACTGAGGCTGGATTATATAAGACATTTAGCTGGCCTCAGTAGCTTGATACTTTATAAAGTAAGTTTCATGGTACCAAGCAAGTAATTGGTGTTGTATCTACTAGCCAGTATATTTTTCACTGTACGTTGACAATGAATATATTGCAGAGAATAGTATAATGTAAGCTTGGAAAAAGTCAATTATCGCAATAAACAAAATCACATCATACCACCTACTATGAACCAAGAACAGACATAGATTAAGGATTATCTACAATGTATAAGTGTGGTGTTTAAAAATGCAGTGTGGGTGCAGCGTCTAAGATATTGGACTGGGATTGGGAGTTTCCATGTTTAAGTTCATCTCTCTCTCAGCCTAACTATTCCTAAATATAGTTGTAGGAAAAAACTGGAGGATGGAATGCTGTTTATGTTATACTAATATTATGAATAAAAGATGAAATAGAAACATAAGAAATAAAAATTGTTCTTTCACAGCCCTAAACTGGTTCACAGCCTCTTTTAAGGTCAGATTTGTGGGCCTGTACTTGTGTTGCCTCTTAACATTCCAATTCTATCAATGCCTCGTATCCCTCGTAGTTCTTTGTGTGTGTGTGTGTGTGTGTGTGTGTGTGTGTGTGTGTGTGTGTGTGTCTTGGAGTCTCCTAGTGACTGCCTGGACAAATCTCTGCAATTTTCTTGGTAAGATTTTGGAAATGGTTTGCCATTTCCGGCTTGAGAGAGAATAACTATGCCAAGGTCACCCAACTAGCTTTCTACCTAAGGCAGTCTAAAACTCACTGTGCCCCAGTTTCTAACCAGGTGCCTTAACTACTAAACCAAATTGGATCTTTGGTAGTTCTACCTACATTACATTCAAGTAATTCTCCTGGTATTTAAATATTGTATTTATGTTTGTATTTAACATACACATTTTAGCATTTTTTTCACAGCAGTCCAACTTCGTTAAATTATTGAACCTAAGTCCTATTGCAAGCAATAAAATTTGAATTAGATGCTATGAACTTGTTCTATTTGTATTTCATTTTAACTGTAGATGGTCTATAGCTATAATGTAGAAAATTTTAAACCCAGAAGTAATTAGAAGAGAATTAATCAAAGATCAGGGTATTAGTTTGAATAAGTAAAGGTAAATTAAGAAAAGGCACAGAAATGGGATACAACTTTTTTGAAACATTTCTAACATTATTCACACTAATATTGCAGAAATGGAATCTGTGGAATTACCTGTTACTGCCTGTTTCTTCATTCTATCATCATTAATATACTACATACCAGTTGCAAAAATGATTTATGTCACATAGAATCACTCACTTCCTTTCTACACCAATGATGTACTTTCCCATACTTAAAATTATAACTCTTCCTAAACTAATTTTATATTTTAATCTCAGTAACAATCACATAGTGTAATATTCCTTGACATATTATGAAACAAAAAGCGATCCAAAGCAATTGCAGAAAGACGTAAAAAGTTAAAACTACTAGGGAATGCTCTGTGGAATTATCAAGACAGGAAAACTTTGCAGATGTTACCATCTCTCTAGAGGAATAAATGCTTGCATTTTAATATTCTCAACAGCTGGTTCCTGTTGCTGCCATCAGGATGATTCAGCTACCTACCAGAATCATCAGAAGTAGCAAATATACTTATAAACATTTTTTTTACAATTTCTACATTAGTCCAATTACTTTAATGAAGTTATTTTTAATTAAATTATTACTAACATCTTCAAACTATTCAACTGTATGGAAAGATGGTGAACCCCATTTGATCTTTCATAATATGGTATATATCTTAATCTTTACTTAAATGTGAATATTGACACCTGTCTTTTAGCATTTGTTTATTTGTTTAGCAGATTTATATACCCACCCAACTCACACTGAACATAACTTTAGAAGACTTGCAAAATTTAAATATGTTTTTTAAAAATACACCATATAATAAAACTTATTAAACAACCCACTCCCAAACCTCCATTCCCTAGTTCATGTATGATTGATTGGCTAATGGCATCTTTTAACCTGAATTCTGGTGTACATGGTCATCTTACTGCATACAAAATTACATAATTTAAATTTCTTTAGATCTTAATTTAAACTGGAAGTAAGATGGAAAGTTTATTATTTATTCTTCCTCTACATTGATCTCAGTTTAATGTAGCTAGTAATTAAGTCCTCCTAAATGAAGGACAGAAGTATAAGGATGAGTTGTTCAGTTGAATACTGAAAGAGAAACAGTCCTTACTACTTCCCATCTTATCCAAACCAATGAGTTTAACAAGTTAAATTACGACTTTATCATTCTCTGCTAATCATTAAAAAAAAATCAAAAGCAGAACGTTACAATGGGAAGCAAAGAAGTAAATTGCTATAGTAGAACTCTCAGGCGGGAAGGAAGGAAAGAAAGTTTACTATAAAAACCATAATGTAATATAGCAGTGGGTTGTTGTTGTTTTTGCAATTATAAAGACGACCAATATGAATTTTAGGATGCAACAATAGTATAATACCTTCCAGGAAATAGAAATTACAAGTTCCTGCTTATTCTTTGCTAGTCTGATTCTGGATACTTCCAGATTTTGCTTTGATTTTGCACCAATTCTGCTCTAGTGTTAGAAATGTAAGGAGAGTTAGTAATGTCTTAATGACACCATGATTAATATATAATTAGCTTGGATTTCCTCTTTGTTGAATCTACTCATTTTCAATCTACTTAGAAAAAAAACAGTAAGGAGGAAATGAGCAAACCAAGAAATGCAATTTTTCAGCAGGTGCAGACAAAAAATGTAGAGTTAAGACAAGATGGTACATGTTGTTCTTGGATAAGATTGATTACATGTACCTTCTTTATCTATTGCTTGCTGTGCATTAATGAATGTAGATTCATATTTGAGACCTTTAAATAAAATGTTCCTTTTCTTTCAAATATTTTTTAAAAGTACAAGCAGAGATATCATGGGCCTTCAACTTTGTAAACATTTTTGATAGAAAATATGTACTAAAATTACATAAGATACCTCATTCAATAAAAAAGGAGACACTTAAATGTAGCTAGTCAATTTTATAGTTACTACTGTCTTCTATTTTACTTTTGAAGGAAATTTCTCTAAAAACAGTAGCCTAGAAGATAAAAGACTGCTACAAGAGGGCAAGGACCTGTTCGTGAATTAGTCTAGGTCTAAAAGTTTATGTTACAGAAGGATAGATTTTGACTAAACAGTAGAAAAAAATGCTTCATGACAAGAGCAGTTTAACAAAAGATGGGGAAAGAAGGTAGACTCAGCTTTGGTGGAGGTTTTCTAGTAAACTATTGATATGATTTCTCAACATCGTACAATATGCTTTAGATCTGGATTTCTTACACAGAGGAAGACATTAGATGATTTAAAAATCCTGTTTAATTTTAATCTCCAGATTATACACATTTATTTTGTTCAGGATGCAATCATTGTAATTACTGTTTTACATTAATTGTGTAAACTATGCAATTACAACATGATTTGTGTAAAAAAGTAACAAAAATATTTTCGTTTATTATATACCATTATAGAAAAATGATTTCTCAGTAAGGGAAAATTTAAAAGTGAATTGAAGCCATTTTATTTTCTAGAATCAGAAATATTTAATAAATTCTGTTGGAAGAAAAATTCACATGTAACTTTAAAATATAAAAAATAAATAATTTATTTTTTGTTTAATGCAATCTAAGAATGCCACCATTAGTATGTTCATAGGCCATTATGTATATTATGTGAAGTTAGTATTCATATAGATCAAATCTTATGTACTGAAATATTTTTTTGGTTTTCAAACATACAAAATATATTACTAATGTTTGTACATGTATAGCATAAATACTGATAATATGAGGATGAAAGCCACAGTTTAAATAGATTTTTTCCCTTGAAAAGAGTCTGGATTAGAGTTGTATCTCTGCCAACTGATCTTCTCAACCCTTAAGCACAGATAAATGGCAGTATCTTCACCATCTGCAAAACAAGCATTTCTACATACCATATTTCTGAATGATTAGGCATTAATGGTTTTGGGATGGGTTTAAAACAAGTAAAATACATGAAATACATGAAAAACAAATAACAGCTGATCCACATGTAGATTCAAGACCAACTTTTCAATAGAGCGAAGTTTAAAATATTGAAACAATACAATTAAAAAAGAGAAATACATGAAATGAAATAGAAAATATACCAAATGGAGTAACCCCAACTTACATTTGAGGAACCAGTATGGGCCCTGTAATTAGAACAAGAGCTCAGGATGAATGTCTGCAAATTCTGCTCTGGCTCTTATGTAGCTTGGCCAACATGGACTTCAACAAAGCTATGTGACAATGCTTGTTCACCTGTAAAGTAGAATGTATTTACTTCAGTACTTATATGACAACATCTGGAAATTTATTAATAATTCTAAAGAATTTACAGAAGAACCTAAATTGCTAATCGCAAACAAAAATCTGGAAAAAAACATACTACTGCAAATTAAACAAAAACAGAATTGAAAGATTTATTAAACAATGCTCTTATTTGAAACAGAGTACAACTAGGAGAACTTTCTGGAGAAAAAAAACCTATTTCTTACTTGTTGATAAAACAGAAAAACCTGATGCACTTCTACAGCTAAATATTTATAACAAGAGTTTATAGATTATGAAGGGTAGAGAGGAAATAGGCCTTTCCTACAGAACTAGTGACACCATGAACACAGAGTAAGGAAAAGGCACAACCTAATATATGCAGGATGTTCAATACTTTAAAAGTCTCTGCTAGCATTTAGAAATGGGTCTAGAAGCAAACAGGCAATCAGTGCAGGTGTGTTAAGAAAAGAGTAATTTGCCTCTTATGGCTCATCTACATACGTTAGTGGGCTGCAGAATTTTGAATTAGACGCAATTTCTGAACAATCTTTAAAGATAACCACACCTAGCATACTGCAGTAATCCACATGGGAAATTTTTGTAACCTGAATCTCCTGAACCAAACCCTGATTTGATGGAAATGACTGGAGGCAACTTATCAAACTGATAAAAGGTACTAATCAAATACATAACTGCTATCTAGGAACCTTGCAACAATATAGGTTTTAACAAGTGCTCCAGTCTACAAAATGTTTCTTTATGGGAAATACAACCATATCAAAGCCACACCAGCTTTAGGCAATTTTGTTTTGTCTACATTAATCTTTAGTAACTCACTTACGTCTTCATTCAAGTATTTCTTCAAGAAAAATTTTCAGTTTTGATTTGATTGAAATCAAAACAGAAATGTTATCATAAAATTGATATCAGAATTCCCAAGAAATAGAAATAAATTCCCAGCAACTAAATTCAAAAAATTCAGAAGTAATACAAATAAAATCATACAACAAAGAATAAAAAATTAAGTCATTATCACTATTAATTATAAAATTGTTTGAAGGGTGTTGAAGTTTTTTTTAAAATGATGATTCTATCAAGTATTCTGAATCTGTAGTTGATGTTACTGAACTACAACTCCCAACATCCCCCAACAATGGCCAGGTTGATTCAACAAGGTATGAAGTGTTAAAGTTCTTAACTCTAAATGTGAATTCTCATTCAGGTTTTCCTATTTTTGTATCCTTCAGTGAAATGTAGCCATTTTGATAGTAGCTTGTTATGTGCATTTATACCTTAGATATTTTAAATAGTTTACCTGTTTGATTTTTTTAATGTATGAAATTAAAAGTTGATATAGTTTTTCCTTAAGTTTCATAATTTTAAAGTGCACTTTAGTAATTATCATGTAACAAAATTCTTAGAAAATGATGCAGATATTTACATATATTTAGAACCTAGTATATAAAAGGAATATGTAAGAGGAAGAAGAAAAAGGGATTCCAATCAGGGAGGAAGTTGAAGTAAAAAGTAAAGTAAAACTAAAGCAAAATGGAACTTTTTTAAACGAAAAACCTTCACTATTATTATTATTTGGGGAATTAGTGTCCAGAGGATAAAATGAATAGAATTTGTCCTTTTTTGCTTGTTACATCCTTAACATGTTGTTATACTTAAGACTGATGTATGAACTCTGTAACGTTTAGGACTCAGAAAGTACTTAATTTCTTTTTAAAGAAAAACAACAGCTGATCCCCTCCCAGGCAAAGCTTTTGGCAACTTTCTAAACACACATAATTTTCTTTGGTACATCCTGATTCTCTGGCCAGAAAAATAATTATAGAACTTATTTGCTGCAGGAAAGGAGAAGAAACACTTTCTCACGCTACATCTGTATGCTTTCTGGGATACGTGGTAGAGATTAACAGATCACAGAGAATTTTATTATTTAGAGTAATGAAAAGACTGCATTAACAGACTACTTCCTTTGCTACTCATAATATGGTCAGAACTTTAAGAGGCTGCCAGAGTATAAAATGAGTCTTTCAGGTATGCCAAGAGAATTCTTAATAGGACCGAGTTCAATTTAAAATTTCACTGACAACAATAGAGGGTATAGAGCCTTACACATCTCAGCTATCACATAAAAATTATATTCTGTAACTTCAGAAAAGTTGTTCAGAACAAAAAGTTAAAAAGTCTTTTGTTCAAAAAAAAAAGTTAAGAAAAATAATGGGCCAATATATAACACAAAAAAAAGTTGAATAGTAAGATTTAAATCTGAACTTTTATTAGTCTCAAAACTTAAGGCAGTGTTGAAGTGAACTAGTGTAAAATTGTTAAGATATACCAAGTATTTTTCAAGCAATATCTGATCTTTTAAAAAAGCAATGCTATATTATGCTATTTTATAAATTAACAACGGGAAAAATTATAGTTTAATTTAAAAACACACCTATACTGCTTTATTCAATATATTGTTTTTAAATAGAAAGGAGAACATATATAGCATGTAAGTATTACCTGAAAAGTTCTAACAGTACAACCTTATGCAAAAATAAGCCTTGGTTTGAAGGAACCACGTATAGGTAAATAAGAATAAGATTACAGTAACTGATTCCTAGGAAGAAATGTTTTACTTATGTAATATTAAGAACAGCAAAACTGAACCCAAACGACAAAGCTCCCTCAATTGAGGCTTATCACTAGTGAATCACCGCTACATTTTATTTCTATAGAAGCTGTTCTATTCCTGAAAAATATTTAATTACAAATCTGTGAAACTTTAATGCTTATCGTGCTATTATATTTTTAGTGGTTATCTTGCTACGGGCCTTTAAACTACACTAATGTGTACCAATGACACACATATAACATAAGCTAATTTTTCACTTGGCAAAAATACATCCACATACATATGTAAAGTTTATCACACGCTTTCATGTTCATTACCAAAAGTCAAAACAAACTCTGTTAAGGATGAACATATAGAACTACTTTTTATCATTAAAGCACTCAATTGTAATTTTCAACAAAATCAACGAAAGTAACACTTTATTGCAGGATAGGAAAATGTTTACCTTTCAAAAGGACAAACTTAAGTTTTTTAAGGAAATATTATCAGATATATTAAGTAAACATACACATTGAACAGGTGTCAATGTCAAATTGTTAGGAATACAGAACATCAGAAGACAGAATTACTTTCTATCCTTGCATATGAGAAAATGTCAAATATGTATTTACATGCTGAATACTGTAGACCAGTCACATTCACAGCCTTGACATACATAGGCAGATAAATCAATAATGTAATTATGATACATATAAAAACACATATGCACATGAGATATTGTGCTTACTTCGAAATCAATTTTTTCTAAGCAAGATATGTCGATATGAAGCTTTAATGCAAACCCAAACCAAATCATTGCATTTAATTACAGAATTTCCAGTCATATTTATATGGCAGAGAATAGGTCAAAAGGGGAAAAAGGAAATATTTGAAAATGGCTTAAATTTATTACAAGAGGTCATAGTTTCTGAAGAAATGTCTGCTTTTCCAGGACATAAAGTATGATACTATAATGGGTCAACACTGGACTTGACTGTGGAAGCTCAATAAGGATGCTTAATAAATATAAAGGCAATTTGAAATCCAACACCTCTTCATTCATATATATATGCCAGTGTTCTAATTTTATTATTTATTTGGGGAAAATCAAAAAAGAAGTTATTAAAAAAAATGACGATCTCAGAATTTCAAACTAGTAGTGTTAATGGAAACAGAGTTAATAAAAGCCAGTATATAAATGATTAATGAGACACAGATGATACATATCCAATTTGGCTCACAAAATTAAAATATATCTCTTAACTCAAAATGGAACACGGGATCTTTTAATTTTGGGGGGAAATTAACTCTAGATAACTAAGTATTTGTTTACTCATATACATTGTATATAGCATACATATACAACAACAAGTTGGATTTGAAGGAGCTTCATACAAAAACAATTTTAGAAGAAGAATGGAAAATAATATTTGTTAAATAAGAGATACAATCTTTGATTTGTTATAGTTTTCTGAGTATTATACAGGTTTCTCACATAGCCTAATTCTGTACAATTTCATATAAAAGACTCGTTCGTCATATAACTTTCAAGTAAATATACTTAGGAAATAGGAACATAAAATGTTTTCAGTGACAGCATTCCAAATGGCAACCTTATCAATATTTGGAGTTCCTGGAATTTCATGTTAAATTATATGAAATAATAAGGAAGTCCAGCATAAACACTGGTGTAGTAAACCAAATTTATAAAATCTAAATATACCCTATCATTGGAAAAATTACTTAAGAACTTTTCTGGGAAGTTCAGCAAGGAAGAAATAAAGATTAGAAACATTTTACAATATTTCGAACTTCCTAAGAATTGTGAGTAGAAAAATTCACATGCCTTTTCTTTCCACCTTTAAGAATAAATATATTTCAAAATGCTAAGAAATCCATAATTTTTCATCTTACTTTAAGTTATATTGTAAGTTTTGTTTTTCCTCAGCGGGACTTTACTTCTGGCTGAACTTCCACTATTAATCCACTTGGATACATATAGATCATAAACCTTTGGAAGTTAATTTTCAAAGTGTGATATAAATTTTACACAGGTATAAATGACTATGCAAATCTAATTTATATATTAATATAAATTACAGCATTATATTTCACATTAGGAAAGATGACTCCTAGACACTGTTGCAAAGGAGGAATGCCAGAAAGAATCTGTAAACATATGAAATGTATACACAAGAAAAGGCAATGTAAGCACACACCTATTTGAACTAAATTTGGGCAGTTAACTTTAAATCAAATTGGGGAATGATTTTTTTTTGTCTTTATGTGAAGCATATAAAAAAGTAAAGGAAAGCAAAGATTACACATAGGCAGAAACACAGAAGTGAGCAGGGAAAATAGAATTAAAGGAAAACAGGCCCATTCTGCTAACAGGAGCCTAGCTAAAGGGTCATATGATATCTAAAAGCACAGGACATGTCGCCAGGAGCTGGAGAGGATTGCTTGAAGGAAGAAAGAGCCAGTGTGTTCCTACTCAAAGAGCTTTTCTTTCCATTTTTTTTCTCTCTCCTTCATCTGTTTCCCTCTCTTTTCTTCTCTACTGTGAATACCCTAGTCTTACATTAGATTTAAAAAAAAAATCTTAGGAAAAACCTATCCTTTCTCCCTTTTCTGCATGCAGGTATCTGATGGAAGATTACTGTTAATGAGAAGGGGTTTATATAGATTTTGGCACTGACTTCTGTTGCTACTTTTGAGATTCCAGATAGAAAACAGATATATATATTCAGCTGAACAAAATAAAGCAAACAAAATAATAAAAAATGCAGAAAATATAAATGTTCCTATTAATAAAGAAGTTCAAAGATATTACTTATTTTTATTAATTTTAATGTAAAACAATATGGAAATATTGCAATTTGATATTTTATTTTCATTAAGATAATTGCAAATAGCGCAGTTAAAAGTTACTCAATTTCTACTATTTTTAGAAAGCCAAATATATTAGCTTCCAGTACTTCTGAATCATCGACTTTTCACAAAATATTTCAGGTTCATTCATGGAGAGTAGGGAGGTCTCCCAAGGCAACTTATATTTACATGGTTTAGCTAGTTTCACTTTTATTGTTGCAATAAAGTTACTGCGTTATAGTAGTAAAATGTACAACTTATCTTTCAACCTCATTTGTATACATCTTTCCTCCAAAATAATATCTATTAGTATGCGAGATTCCAAAATGTGCAGAAAATGTAACTTATCGCCTCTTTAAAGAAAAAGATATTACTTGTAATATTATCAAAACAATTGCTGTAATTACTTTCATCTATTTAAAATTATATTTAACACAATGATAGAGATCATATACTCCTATTTGCTGTAGTAAACTGCTATTTTATTAGAAATGGGTATCAGTAGGAATGACTTTCATTAAAAGCAACTCCTTTTGAGCTTATGTTCCGAAGCTTGCATGGTTGAAATATATTTAATAGCATGAAAATAGATCATTTGATTCATTATCTTATATTACTAACCAAAATAATGCTGTTTACATAGACATCCAAATACATATTTTAATATACATAAAATATGTGTGCTCAAAGCATGTAATATATATATAAAACCAGGTGCAAAGGTGACAAGTAGATAGCAAAACAATTTACAATTCTGAAAAGCCTTGCAAACCTTTTTATTCAGAAGCAGACAAACCATACACACTTTCCTTCCACACAGTACTAAGTTTTGAAGGCCAGGTGGCCAAAAGCGGAAGAATCTCCCAGTCACATCCTAATTTTGCTTAATTGAACCTTTCCTATTCCCCTTACCTCTATTGCCCAGGTAAAATGCCTTGAGAAGTAGAAAAAAGAAAACAGGGAGGAAGGAAGAGAAAAGGCAGAGAACAGCCTAACTTTTATGTAAGGAACCCCCATCAGGTAAAAGTTAGCAAAGCAACAGCTACATTTAAAAAAAAAAAAATTGTTGTTTTGAAAAGGGCTAACAGGAAAAAAAATGAAACTATTTCCTCCTTTTTTGCATTACGAAGGGGGAAAAAAATCCTTTTTCTTTTTTTCTTCTTTTGGTGCTGCTACGGATTCTTTTCTGTTCGAAAGAAGAGGGAGGACCTTAAAAACAGAGGGGGGAACATCTTAAGCGTCAAGCTCGCAGTCCCCTCTTTTCCTTTGTAAAGAACTCTTTGTTCTCTACTGAAAATGCTGGAGGAAGGAGAGAGAGAGAGAGCGGGGGAAAAAAAAAACGCCGGGCAGCGACTCCCTGAAACAAGTGCAAAACACTTAGAGGCTTTTGGGCTGGCCAGGAGCCAAGAACCCTCCCGCTGTCTGGTTAGGAAAAGAGGAAAAGGAGAGGGGAGAGAGAGGCAGTGCGCGCGAGAGAGCGGGAAGCGCGGGGGGGGAGAAAGAGAAACATTGGCGCTTCCTTTAATAGACATAGGAAGCGGGATTTTTTTTTTTTGAAAACTGGCGGTCAAGCGTTAAGTAACTCCCCGCCTAAATCCACCTGCTCAGAATGAACTTGGGTAACCTCTTGGGGAGGGGGTGCCTGAAGAGAACCACCTACTCCAGACTCTTTTTCCCCTCCGCCGCTGCTGCCCTGCTCCCATTCTTCTTGCTCCCGTCACACCAATGCCCACGGCTCTTCTTCCCCCACCCCTCGCAGCAATAACAAACACACAAAAAAAATGCACGCTCGCTCCATCTCCTCAAAAAGAAGAAGGAAAGATAAAAGAAAAGGCGCCTTTCCTCTCGGTTGCGACGCGATGATAAGGGGTAGCGAACATCTCATACCTGGTGTGAATGCTAATCAGTCAGGAGTTCTTCTTTTCCCCAAGACAGGGAACTGTATCCTTCCAAATTTATTAGAATCTCCTCCACTGCCTCTTTCAAAAACCTTCTTTGTCACCCTCTTCCCAAGTCCTGATAGACTTTTTTTTAAAATAAAAAAAAAATGGCTTCGGAGCTCCTTCTATTCTTGATATTGATTCTCTCTCTCTCTCTCTCTCTGTCTCCCCCCACCCCTCCTCCTTTCTCCTGTCTCTGTCTCTTCTGAGTGGTCTATTGATAAGTCCCCAGAGGCACTGGGTCAGCCTGCCCGTAGGAAACCAGACACAATGCACAAATCTCCGAGTGCCATTCTGCCATCAGCAAGCAGACCACGTTTAGGAGAGAAGAGGAAAACACACACACACACACACACAAAACAGTAGAGCAAAAGACACTGTGTGTGAGTGTGTGTGAGTGAGTGAGTGAGAGAGAGAAAGAGAGAGAGAGAGAGACTGATTGGAACAGGAGGGAGTGAGAGAGCGATACTGCCAGTCAGGTTAATCATCCCTACTTTAATTAGCTGTTCGGCTTAGACATAAAACAATTGAATTTGAATAATCTGTCAGTGGGCTCGGCTGAACCAAAAGGGAAACGAGAATATTACAAAAAAGCTGTTGGTGGATTCTGATAAGCTAGACTGGAAATCCTCAAAGGGTAACTATTAAAACTTGCACAAAACAAAAAGTATAAATACAAATAAAATTATAGCATAAGCTAATTCTCTAACAGCTGTAGATCCCCATCTTTCTCTCTGCCCCCCATTAGATGTAGATTAAATGCAAACATATAAATTCCAAATATATTCAGATCTGTAAGTTGGAGAAAGAGAGAGAGAGACAGACAGGAATAATGCAGCCAATATTTTAAAAATAAAACCTACAAAAACTTTTTTGAATTTTCCTTTACAAAAAAAAATCAACATTGTCAAATGTGTATACCTGAATTATGGTGGGCTACAGTCACAATAAAATAACAGGGCCTCCTTTACCAGAAGGAATCAGATGGACATTACCTAGTGTATTTCTGGAGGCTAAAACAATAAAGACTGGAAACAGTGCCTGTTTCACTTCTTCCTGAAACATAGCAGCCCTGCTCAGTAAAACCAAAGGCCCATCTTATTCAGCATCTACTGACCATCTATTTACAGCTTATGGTTGTTATGGCTGAGATATATATGCTTAGTACAAAATCAGAATAAGTACAGTAGATTATCATTATTGCTGCCAATTGGAGTTTCCTTCTTGATACAAGTAGCTGACTCCAGAAAAGGGACTTTTGTTTCTCACAGTGGAGAGAAAAATAAAATGCTTTTTCCTCGCATATAATGCTAATCTTGTTACCCCAATCCATAGACACATAACATAGCATAACAAGTGCTACTGGACCGCTGCATCCCAAAAAGAACATTTATTGGTAAAAAAGAACCAGCTGCTTAGAGATGATTTTTCACTTAAGAGATAAAATACTAGGGCAAAATTAGACAATAAAATAAATTTGTGCCATCTTGTCTTATTTTTGGTTTTTATTTCCTTAATTGTTAGGAAATAGTGGTACTATATGTTTTGGAATCATTGTTCAAATGGTGAAAGGCCTCCTTGTTTAAAAAAATCCACAAATATAGGGAAAGGGATTTAAAACAATTGCAATGAAACCAGTGGAGTTCATTTATAATTGCCCTATATCTTTGTGAATTGCTTGCATTTTTTAAAAAAATAAAGGAATAAGGATTATCCACACCCTCCATTTGGTGGTTCCAACCTGGTTCACCATTGTTTTCACTCAACTGACAATTGCTCTGGGAACAAACAGCTGAATAGCAGCACATTCTGGCCCATTCTACTGGCCATGAGACTGAGAACTATCAATTGCTATGCAAGCAAGAAGACTTAACATGGAAAAATCACCATAGCCCATCTAAATAAAAATGCATTTTATAATTTACCATTCTGGTCAATTGTTTACTGTGTGTGACTTCATTTTTAGTTAGTAAGTTTATAGATATTATAATCTAGCTTCTCAGTATCTATTCACATAAGCAAAGGAAACCATAGAATTAAAAAAGAGCAAAGTCTGTTGTAATAAGTAGATAAGAGTTCATGAGTTCTATAGACTGAAAGGCAGTGCTATGTAGTATGAATAAGCAATCTATTATAATACAGAAAATCTTTCAGAAAAGTGGAAAATTCTTACTTAAAAAAAGAAAAAACAGGTGCAGAATAATTTACCTTGGATGCAATCTGAGGTACAAATGGATTACTCTTGGTGATAAGACATCATACTGAAGTGTGCTGTACAGCAGGTGAAATATTTATGACACCTCTGAAAATCTGCCATAAATTGTACCTGAAAGAGGGAAACCATGTAACATGCTATTGCATGCTGTTTGTATGTTTATAGAATTGTAATTGCAGGAATATTCCAATCTCGGATGGCAAACCTCAGATAAAGAATGTTTCCAAGCAAATACAACTCAGGTAAACAAAGTCACTAATCTAAAGGAGGATTAGAGAGAGGAAGTAAACATATGTTAGACTTTAACTAGAGATAATTAATTGTATGGATTACTGTGCTAAACAGTAACGAAAGTTAAGCAGTAACCAAAGTTAACCAGTGATGGAGGATAACTAAAAATGTGTATAAATGCAAGACTAGACTCCCAATAAAGATCATCATGATTCAGTTGTTCATGATCAAACAACTCGACTGCCTCGTCATTACAACAAGTGGCACATGAACAGGGACCCTCTTGCTTCGTCCGGCAAGGATTTGGTACACCTTCAACCCTTTGTGGTTTCTTCAACCTTTTGGTTTCTGTAAGTATGGGGTCTTCACTTTCTGAGGAACAAAGGAAGCATGTAGATGAATTAGGCTATTTGTTGAAGAAAAATAATACTGAGGTACCACAGAGAAATCTCTTAAGGCTGGTCCAGGAGATTGCAGCTCAGTGCCTCTGGTACCCAGAAAAGGGGTCTTTAAAATTAACTGATTGGGAACGTATAGGGAAAACATTTCATACTGAACCTCGAGCAAAAATAGAAGTTTTGCTTGTGTGGCATTTATGCAATTGAGAAATTTGGTCACAATGAACTTTCTCTTTTAACACCTCCACCTTCATGTATACTAATGCTGTAATTTGTCCCCCTTCTTCACCTGAATATATGTCTTCAATTCCCTCAGCTCCTGCAGATACAGGGCAAAAGCCTCCTGACTCTATTGTTCAGTCTTCTTTTCAGAAAATGGTAGAGACTTCTAAAAGGGATGCCTCTGTCTCAGGAACAGAACTTGCAGAATTACTGTCTGTTTGTCCAGTACAATATCGTCCTGGTCAGGGGCCACAGCTTGGACTGCAAGTAGCAGAATGGGAGCATCTGCCTTATCAGATCGTAAGAGAGTTAAAAAAGGCAGTTACAGACTATGGGATTAGTGGAAATTTTACAAGAAGACTTGCAGAAGGAATAAAAAATGGTTATACAATGATCCCTGAAGATTGGAAGCAAATATTTTGCATGATTTTAACATCCATGCAATATGTGGTTTGGGAGAGTGAATATATGAGACATGCTCAAGTTGCTGCTTTAGGAGGGGGAGGAGCATATACAGTTGAGCAGCTATTTGGTTCTGGACCATTTGGTACAATTTCAACTCAAGTTGTTCTTCCTCCAGCTACATTAACTATTGTTTCTGAATGTGCCTTTCATGCTTTTCATAAGGTACCCCAAGCTGGAGAACCTGGAGCAAATTTTTCAAACATTCGACAGAATGCCAATGAGCCTTATGCTGACTTTGTTGAGTGTCTGTCCAAAGCAATTAGACAGCAGTTTGATCATCAGGAAGCTGCTGGTGAACTTCTTCGTCAGTTAGCTATTGAAAATGCTAATACAGATTGTAAAAGAGCTTTACAGCCATTAAAGGCTATTGCTCATTACACTCTGGCAGATATGCTGCGAGTCTGCAGGATATTGGATCACAAACTTATAAAATGCATATGTTAGCAGCTGCTATTCAGAAAGGACAGTGACCAATTGGTAACTGTTTTAAGTGTTTTAAGTGGCCACTTTCAGAAGGACTGTTGTTCTACACCTTCTATGCCTCAGAATCGTCCTTCTAAGAAGTGGCCTATTTGCAAAAAGGGATTTTATTGGGCCAATCAATGTCAGTTTCAAACTTGCCAATGGGTGTGGCACCCACCCAGAATCTAAAGTGTGCCTTTCCCATCACTGACTCCTCAAGCAGTCTCTCTCACTCCTCCCCAGCCACAGCCGGTAGCGCTAGGATCGATTTAATCACTCAAGAGGAAATTGAGTTTAAATTTCCCATGGAAGTTAAAATAGTTCCTTCTCAATTTAAAGGTCCTCTTCCTTTGGGATTAGTTGGCTTAATTTTGCCTCGTTCTTCTGCACACAAAAAGGGCTGTTTTGTTGTGCCTGGGGTAATAGATTCAGATTACACAGGTATCCTCATGATTCAGATTTGGGTGAATCTTCCTCAAGTTCTTCCTTGTAATTCTTCTGTTGCTCAATTGCTTCTTCTTCCATATGAAAATCCATCTCCTGGTATAGGTAATCGTGGGGATGCAGGATTTGGATCAACTTCTTTATCTGTAGGCTTACTTCATCAGCTGAACTCCTCTCATCCTTTGTTAATACTCTTCCTTAATAAACAACCATTTCAAGGGTTATTGGATACTGGAGCCGATGTTACTGTCATCTCCTCTTTACAGTGGCCAGTACAGTGGCTAAAAACAACAGTTTCTTTATTGTGGGGAATAGGAGGTTCTACAGCTGCTTGGCAGAGTGTTCAAGAAATTAATCTTACAACATCTGCTGGTAAGTCCTTTTTCCTACAACCATACATTCTAGATATCCATACTAATATTTGGGGCTGTGATATCCTTTCTCTTCTTAATGCCCATTTGATTCTTGATGATGGCTCTTCCTCTTAAATGGCTCTGTTCTACGCCGGTTTGGGTGGAACAATGGCCATTATCAAAGGAAAAACTCGCTGCTTTACAACAATTGGTTCAAGAACAATTGGCTGCTGGTCATATAGAACCTTCTACTAGTCCTTGGAATACTCCTGTTTTTGTTATAAAAAAGAAAAATGGGAGACATAGAATGTTGCACAATTCCTCCATTCCAATTCTTCCTGAATTACAAGTACAGAAATCATATACATTAGTACAATGGCAAAAATTACTTGGCTTTATTAATTGGGCACACCTATTCTTCTACATTACAATTGGTGATATGTTGCCCTTATTTCAGTCTTTGAAGGGAGCACAATCACCAGGAGATCTAGTTGTATTAACTGATCCTCAAAGAACATGCCTTCAAGAAATATTGAATAAGTTTAAGCATCGATATGTGGACAGGATAACATCCTTAACAATAGGACTTTGCTTAGCTATTCTTCCCACTACACCCCTACCCATGGGATGTTTTTATTCTAATGCGTCTCCACAAGCGGTCAACATTCATGAATGGATTAATTTGTCAGCTACTCGGCCTAGAAACATTTATCCTTATCAATCAGCATTAGAGGATTTGATTATTAAGGTCATAAATGAGCCTTACATCTTACAGGACAGGATCTCATTAGCTTAGCTTTCACTCGTACAAAAGTTGAACATGAGCATTTGATGATGATTTCAGAATCATATCAGATAGCCTTTTCTCAATAAGTGGGAAACTTGTTGTATTCTTTACCCAAGGATCTTAGAATAGTGGTTACTACTCCTTTAAATCCGTCCTTTTCTTCCATTTTTGTGCAAAATCCTATTTCTAAAGCTCTTAGAGTCTTTACTGATGGATCACCTACAAGGGGTGTGGTTGTCTGGCAGATTAAACAACAATGGTATTCTAAATTTACTGCCATGCAGACTTCAGCTCAACATGCGGAGCTGGCTGCTGTGATTTTCGTTTTACGATTGTTCAATGATCAACCTATTAACTTGATCGTTGATACTCAATATGTGTATTTAGCTATGCAATCTCTTCCCTTTTCTTATTGTGCTCTCTCTTTGGATAAGGTTTTGTTATCCTTGTTTTTATCTTTAAAGAATAGTTTGGAAACTCGCTTGTATTCTTTGTATGTAGAACACATTCGAAGTCATACTCCCTTTACTAATGCCTTGACTGAAGGAAATTGGAAGGCAGATGAATCCTTAAAGGATGTTGCGTCTTTGTTTGCTGATCCTGTTGCTAGTCATTCTTATTTTCATCAAAATGCTAAATCTCTTGCAAAGCAATTTAAAATTTCATTATCTCAAGCCCGGGATATTGTCCATGCTTGTCCAGCTTGTCAGCAACTGGCAGTTCCCTTTCCAGTAGGTGTCAACCCACGAGGAACCCAAGCTAATCAAATTTGGCAAATGGATGTAACTCAATTTTCAACCTTTAAGCCATACTGTTATCTTCATATGTCTATTGACACTCATTCACACTTCCTTTGGGTTACTGCTTCAAAACATGAAAGTACTTCAGATGTTATTTCTCATTGCCTATCCTCTTTTGCTGTAATGGGTCGGCCTTCTCAGTTTAAAACTGACAATGGCCCCGCTTATATTAGTAAGGAATTTCAAACCTTTTGTCAGAAATGGAATATTACTTTAGTGCACGGAATTCCTTACAACCCTCAGGGTCAAGCTATAGTTGAGCGAGCTTATCGTACTTTTAAGGCATTGCTTCAGAAACAATTACAAACTGAGTCTGGCCCTTACCATCTGTGAAAGATTCAAAATCACATTGCTGTAGCATTATATACTTGGAACTATTTAACCTTTTTAGATTCTCTTGCAGACTCACCTGTTAATTTGCATTTTCGGACTACTGAATCTTTAGTAAGGCCTTTGGTAAAGTATCGCCAAGCTCCAGATCCAACCTGGAAAGGCCCTACACTGCTGATCACCTGGGGTCGCGGTTACCCCACCGTGGAAGATCGTTCTACTCGACAAGCAGTATGGGTTCCAGCACGCTGTGTTCGTCCGTATCATGGCATGGCATCAGGGCCTTCACAACCCAATTCCGGATTTCAATCTTTATCTGAACACGGAAGTCCTCTTCCAAGGTCAACGCGCCCGCAACCCATCACTTGGGGCCAGGTTAAATCTACTACATATCAAGCTCAACAACAACTTCAACAGGCCTCATTACCTCAGGCTCCTGAAAATCTTGTTGCTGCTGTTTTTACTATTATTACTGCTAACTCTGTTACCATTTTACTTTGTATTTTCTTGTTTATGGTTAATGGTGTTTCTGCTCAAAATGACACTTCTGTGGTTCGTCTTAACCCTAATTTGTGGGTTCGTCATGCCCAATACATGTTTATGACCCATGGCACAAATATTACTTTATACTATGAGCCCACAATGGCATTTGGTCAAATTTCTTTTACCCCCAACTTGATCATGTCTTCTACATTTATTGTCTCACAACTACAATCTATTTCACACTCCTGGATATTTTCTACACCCCCTATGCAATTGAATTCTGTCCACTGGCGTTACTTGAATGTTAGTCAATTTACAAGGGGTCTGTGTTTCTGTTGTCACGCTAAACACACTTGGCTTCATAATTGGTCTGATTATGATGATGCTCAGCACATATTAAAAAAGCTAGGGAATTATAGTTATTGTTCTGACTACTATTGGTTGTCAGGTACCTTTAATTCTTCTTTGCATGGAATTAATATAGCTCCTGATATGTATCCTGACAATTTTCCTATTTTTAATTCCTCTGATCAATCTAATACAGGATCGATATGCGCTGGTTGGCAGCTTAAGGATCCTAATATGTGGTTCTTTTTAGATAAATATGCTACTAATGTTCACCCTCAGAATTATCAATGTGCAACTATAGGTTATTTTACTCTACCTGTTCAAATAGGTACGCTCCCATCAACTCGACAGCAGCGTTCCTCTCTGGGGCCTACATGTAATAATGAAGTCATTATTGACACACAATTGTCTTCTGGTTCTACATTTGGCCGTGCATTGGCAGGGGCCATTACAGGAGTCCTTACTCTAGGCTCCTACCCTGGCATAATTGCTCAAGAAAACAGACGATCTATTCTTGGTCTCACCTGCTGACTTGAAAAATCCATCAATGCTACCGCTGCTATTATTCGTGATTTGCAGCATGAAATAGAAGACTTAAATCAAGATGTCTTACAGCAGCGTTTTGCCATAGACTATCTTTTAGCCCATCAGGGAGGGTTCTGTACGTTAGCTGGATGCCGTGGATGTGCTGTACATTGTCATTCTTTGAATAAAACTATTGAGGATGAGCTTGCCAATTTACAATCATACATTCAAAATAATATCCATGCTCATTACTCACCTTTTGAGTGGCTAACCAATTGGCTCCCTGATTGGTCTTGGCTCAGACAGTTTTTCTTTTATGCTATAATTATTATTATTGTACTAATTGCAACCTGTTGTTTTATTCAATGTATTCCAAATTTATTCGCATTGTTTCATCCTGCTTCCCCCTCTCTTAATCCTCTACAATTGCGATACATTCATAAATCTTTGAATCCTCCATTTAAAATAAAAAACGAGGATATGTAGAGTTGTAATTGCAGGAATGTTCCAATCTCGGATGGCAAATCTCAGATAAAGAATGTTTCCAAGCAAATACAACTCAGGTAAACAAAGTCACTAATCTAAAGGAGGATTAGAGAGAGGAAGTAAACATATGTTAGACTTTAACTAGAGATAATTAATTGTATGGATTACTGTGCTAAACAGTAATTAAAGTTAAGCAGTAACCAAAGTTAACCAGTGATAGAGGATAACTAAAAATGTGTATAAATGCAAGACTAGACTCCAATAAAGATCATCATGATTCAGTTGTTCATGATCAAACAACTTGACTGCCTCGTCATTACAACATATGTTCTATGATATATAGGCAAGATTCCATTTAATATGTTAATACCAATATGATAATGATAAATAGAAATGCTATTTGTACCTACAGTTTATTATTAAGCTTCTGATTCCTATCAGTTCAAATAAATTACTCTCAATACATGCAATACATTAATATTCTGAATAATGTTATGAAAATTATCTTAATTCTATAAATTTCAGATTCAGTAAATATCAGCCATAAATAAATGTACTGAATTTATAAACAGTAATTCAATGAAAATCAGTTTACAAAATATCATTGTATATAATAATACAAATCATTATGATCAGTTAAGAATCAATAAATATTTATTATATGGTTGCCTCTCTTGTAGAAATAACCTGAGATTACAACAAATACCACAACATGAAACCCATGGTGCCCGAGGTAAAAACAGTTAAACCTCAGTCACAAAAAGAAAACACAACAAACAATAGCAAAGCTCACCTAACTTACTGGCTCGCCCAGGGTTATGGAACTTTAGGAAAGTCTAACAAGCTCAGGGGCATTGAAATTTCCCAGGGTATGCTGTTTAATAATCTATGGGGCATAATTAATTACTTAATTAATTAGTTAATTAATTAACAATACACAAACCAGCATTAAAGTTTAGTTAAAATGGTCAGTCATCCTTATTGGCCCTATTCAAATGTTGAGACCCATACAGCCTCAGTACTCTTAGCTTATAACACGGTCCTTATTTTACTCTTATAATTTCTAACATAGATGAAGGAACAGAACATAGCTTCCTTATAGAACTGAAACCATAGGTGAGGCATGTATGGGAAAATGTAGTCTTCCATGTGATATCCAGATGTTTAGAACTTTAATCACAGAAATCAACATTGCGAGTTACAGTAAACTAACTTACTCAAAAAATATTTTGAATTGAACTGGGAAGTAAAAGCAATCAGCACAATTTAACTGTATTCCTATTAAACAGTGAACTGCAGTACTTGTTTTAAAGTTGCAGCTTTAATAACATCTCCAAAAGTTGTTCTGTATAGAATATAATGGACCTACCTGAGCAGGATATTACTAAGTACATAGAGGACAAGGCCATGTACCACTAGCAAACAAAATCCAAAACTACTACAAAACTCAGGGACTCTATTAAGCAGTAAAACTTTAATCTCCAGAGACTGCACTGCACTGGTTTTGAATTGATCTAACAACCATTTACATTTCAGTATAAGAAATCAGCTACTATTCTTGAATCAGAGGAAACAGATAATTATTATTATGTATTCTGTAATGTCAATATGTCCTAACAGTTGCATAAAATATGTAAACATACTTGAGAAGAGTTGATACACTAACAAGTGTCAAGAACGACAATTTCTCCATGTTGCTCTTGAGACTGATCCCCATTTCTAGAAGTAGAGTCTTCACCTGTAATTCTGTCTATTAGTATCCCAAGGTATTCAAGACATTGAGGATTCATAGGGAACAAACAGGTCCCATTCTCTTGTGTAACTCCAGATACAGATCACTGACCAGGCCAACTAAAGCAATTTCAGTGCAAACCTCTGACTGAAATAGGTCTACAAAATTATATCATGTTTTGAATCCACAGTTTAAGTACATATAAATTGAATTGATGAAAGTAGAAAACTGTTTTCTCAGGAGAAAATTTCACAGAATTTAATCAAAATTATCCACTGCACCTCTAATTTAAGCTCTAACTGGACAACTCATTTTAGGCACAGAAAAAAAGGAAGAAAGGAGATTTCATTCTACCAACAGAGATCTTTCCTCCTCAAAATTTTAATTATTAAGATCAGGACTTCCATGTTCCTAAAGAATACACATTTATCACATTTTGGAAATATATATTACTTACATGATGGTTACTAAAATAGAATTTACAGCTCTTTCTATTAAAACAATAATATTTTAATTATATTCAATAAAAATATAAGCTTCACATTCTTATGGAATGTATCAATATTGTCTGTATTTTTAACATTCGTTAAAAACTTTTGATAATTAGAATGAACAAAATTAAACACTTTTTGTCTCACATGGCAATACGCAGAAGTAATTTCATGAATAAAGAACTGCTGTGAAAAGCTATTCTGTGAGCCAAAAGTTCCAGATACTTTAAGTGAAAGCAGAAATGGCATTCTAGTGATTTAACTGATGTTTTTCTTCAACATCAATATTTTAAGAAGCTAAATATGATAGTTCATGAATCAAAAGATACCAGCATATGTAACAATTTCAAAGTTTTAGCACAGAATAATCTAAATTATGAACAATTCTTTTTATTACATTTTATTTTTATTTGATATTTTTCACTGTGCTAAGCCACTTTGAAAATTCACTTAAATTTAATCCTAATTTTTAAAATTCATTTAGTACTATGGTCAATAACAGTATTTTTTATGTTTTTAACAAGTAATCAGATCAAAAATGCAAACGCCTCTTAAGAGGGTTTGAATATAACAAATATACATGTCTTATCATCATCTCCTTTTCTTCAATCCATGAATCTCATAATATGTAAAGTCATCTAAGTCTATAGCTATCACTTTTTATAGTAGTAATGACTTTTTTTAGATTAATTATGGTCAGTGTGAAGCACTCTTTTTTGTCTGTTATAAATTATATATGTATTTTATCTAGCTCTATCTTCTTCCAGGTATAATTAGAATTTTCAATTCCAGATGTGTAAATACCATAGATTACTTTAAAGAAATTTCAACACTTATATTTTATTTTATGCTTATCCCACAGCAGTCACATAAAGAGTTGACAACTGAGTTTGAGACCACTAGCATACAAAACACTTATTCTGGCTAGTTAAACAACTTTGCCTTGTTGTGCATATGCTTTAACCTGGGTCTCTTCTCCCTGTCTGCCAGATGCAATATGTGGCATGGAGTTCTTGCATCTTGTCCTTCCTGGGTGTCAGGATTTTCTGTTTTGGCATGGTGATTGCCAGTCAGCAAGTTAGCTAGCAAGACACCTGCCAGAATTCAGTGAGATGCAAACTGAGCACTTTTTAGCAATATATTAACACAACAATTATAAACATAGTCACAAGCTTTACACAAGCCAAGGCCAAGAATCTAACAAAAAAAAAAGCATCAAAACCATTATCCGGAGTTATATACATTGGATGGATGGATATATATTTAGACAAACGATGCAATGCAGTGGAATCCAGAGTTTGCAGGACAACATCTTATAGCTAAGGCTTTAAAAGATGTTCTAGGCAAGGCCAACCCTCCACCCAAATGTACAGCTAAGGCAGATTACAGGATAGACCCTATTGTCCTGTTGTCTGCTTTTGGCCAATTGAAATTAGCCCTCTGCTGTTGTATCTTTAAAGCATATCCCTGCTTAGGATAGGGGTCTTCAAATTTGACAGCTTTAAGACTTGTGGACTTCAACTCCCAGATTTCCTCTTCCAGTCATGTTAGCTCAGGAATTCTGGCAGCTGAAGTCCGCAAGTCTTAAACTTTGAAGACCCTTGGCTTAGGGCCTTGGTGATTGAACGTCAGAGTCTGAGAGACCGTTAGGTCTCTCAGCAAAAAGTTCTTGCTAGATCTGGCCCAGCTAGAATATAGTCATAAGCTTCCACACAGCTGGAATATCTTCTCTTAGATGTCCTTAGCTATGCCATTGTTGCTCATCTTTACCTCTTAATTGAAAGAGAAGTTTGGCAGGGTCATTACACATAATTCTGCAAATGCTATTCTTCCTGTTTTCCTGCCTTTCAACTTTAGTTCTAGAGATATTTTTTCATGCCTCAGTTGCATTCACACAAAATGCAAAGCCCTCCTTGGAGATAGTTTATTTTGGGCTTATTAATGGTTAGTTATACAAGCTATCTTGTCCATTCTAAATAAAATCTTGAAATGGCAACATGATATTGGTCTTCTCCTGATCAGTGGCTAATAAGACAAGCAATTCCATGTAAGACTCCTACATAAATTACATCAGGACCCATTATTTTTTACAGTGTAGCCTCTTGAAGATGTCTTTGGATATAAACAGTTAATTTAACTGATCCATTTTTTTCCTTGAGGAAGCCAATCAGGACAGATATTTAACCTATATCTTTAATATATGATACAAAGAATTTGTTCAGTTTCTCTGTAATCTCCATATACTCTCAGCAATTCTGTTCTACTCCATTATTATCTAATGGGCCAATTGCTTCCTTGATTTTACATTAGGAAAAGAAACAACATAAATAAGTATTCCCATAGATCAGGGATGTCAAACTCAAGGCCCGGGGGCCAGATGATTAGATCTGGCCCTCAGGGCCACCCTGGAAATGGCGAAAGACTGGCCTGCGGTGCCTCTGCCAGCAAAAACAGAACTCGGGTGGACTGCACACAGCCCTCTTGAGCTCTGTTTTCATTGGCAGAGGGTTACTTACAGGAGGCAGAGGGTTACTTACAGGGTTACTTACAGGGTTACTTACTTGCAGCCGTAAACAGAGCTCAGGAGCCTGTTTTCTCTGGCAGAGGGCTTGGGCCACCACAGGCACCCCTGACACGAGTGATGTCGAGCTGACCACACCCACTCTGGGCACGCCCACTCTGGCCCTCCAAGGTAAAATACAATCCTGATGCCATAGATATTCAGGATGTAAAGGTATGTTGGAAATTAATTTATGCTTTTCAGTATGAAAGGTATTAAAAAAAGAGCGAATACTAAGAACTAGTAGAGAAGGAAAAATAATCCAACTTCAAATGCTTTAAGAATTTTTTTAATGGAGAATAAAAGTAAATTGAGATGTGTCAGAAGTCAGCTATTTTAAAAAGTCCAAATTTATCTGACATATATGTGGAAATTAACTCTAAATTCTTCCCAATAAATTTTGTTCAATATAGCCTTTGAACTTTTTGGGGGCTTCATGTAAAATTAGCAATTACATAACATGTGTCAACACACCAATATCACTTAATACATTGTTTAAAATGAAGAAATCCTTAACTTTTGGATTCCAACTTCTAATAGAAGAGCTATTAATCTAAGAAATCAGTCTTTTCCTTAAAATGATGCTATTTTTGAATTATCAACTATATTCTATAAGGCTTTACAACATCTATATAATCTTGCATTTAAAATAAAATATCAGTGGGAAAACACATTAAGAATATTAGGCTATAAAATCACATTTTATGACATCAAAACTAATATAATACATAATTATCATCCTCATAGACCCAAGGGAACACTAGAAAGGTATATGTAATAATGCTGGCCTGCTTGGATTCTTCAGAAAATTGTATTCAGAAGTACATTGACTTTAACTCTTGAAGTAATATACAGGTATCATGAATAGTAGATATTGACAGACTAAACCTATTATTTTTTCTAATTCTTTTTAAAAGGGTTAAAGTAAGCTTCATCATATCTTGCAGAAATATCCATACTTTATGTAAAATATGAAGAATTGTGTTTCAAATCTCACTCCATTCATAAATCCAATTTCTCAAACAGGGAAAATATCTTCCAATGTTTTTTATTAGATGACCTTAGAGACATTATAAATCTTGATCAGAACAGAAGTCGATCCTAATTTTCTTCCATTAATATATGACCCATTAACTATTTTCATTCAAGTAGCTAAAATATTTCCTTCATTTCATTTTTTCCAGAGGAAATGGGCATCAAACCATTTCTATATTCTATCATTGGAGCATTGGACTTTAAATCTTTTTATATCTTTCACAAAATACTGAAAATGGATGAGCAAGGAAATCAGAAGCTAGCCAGTCAGAAAGGAAGTATGCCATACAGACAAAATCACTAGTGTTTTGGGCAGCTAAATGGTTATTCATGCTTTTAGTCATGAAATCTCAGAAAGCTCAGAAATACTGGATTTTTTATGCTCATTATAAGTAGTCATAAAAAGTGAACCTGTTTGAGTGTTGCACAGAAACAGATGCATTTTTTTTAGTCTACTGATAAAAATGACAAATAAAATCTTGCATTTCCTTCCACACAGAAAAATCTGCTGAAAGATTCAAATCAGCCTAAGGCTAAATTCATTGAATTTTAAAATTTTGACAAATATTACAAGTCACTGAGAACAAAATGATATAACATGAGCTAATAATTCAGATATGTACACATGAGTTTGTTCATCCCAAAATGCATAGCTAAATGTCTGTTTGAGATAGTATTAACTGACAGCAGAGTTCTACACAGAAGTTCCTGAAGAACTGAAAACGAAGAAAATCTGTTTTAGGAAAACGGCTGTCTTTGATAGGATATATGAAAATGTTTAGCTAGCAATTATGAATAAGATTTCATTTGAGTATGTGTGTGTTTTACTTTATTCATTTTGATTATGCTCTCAATGCAGTCTCAGTCCTGGTGTGTGTTATACAAATTGGCACTATTTTACATCTGGTAGGTCGAAATGATCTTGGGAGATAGAAAGTGGAGCCACAGACTGGCCAACTGGCATGTGAAAGGTTTCTCACTCCACAGAAGAAGGAGGTGGGTGAGTGGGGAGGCATTTCAGAATAGACTCTCCCTAGTGTTCCAGAGAAAGGAGGGGAGAAACATTTTCAATCTTGCAAGTGTCTGTTAATGTAACTTTACAATAGAGTTAGTGGTCCTGGTTGTGCTTCTTATCTAGACTACTTTGAAGAGTGACAACATCAGAATTGCTTCAGTGTTCATAATCAGTCCGTGGCATGTTGTGATCTCCTCAGAATCTTATATTGCCTTGTATATTTTTTCTATTGGGTGTTCTTCTCAAATTCTACCTGTGTTTTAAAAGGCTCTATATTTTTGTCTTCTTAGTCACTGAATGTTTTACACATGGCTATTTAAAACTAAAAGAAAATGTTTACATTTTTTCTTTAAAAAAAATTATTCTATTCATCTACTGTGAGATTATTATTTCTCTACAAAGAAATATGGGGAAGACCAACTGATTTTCTAATAACGTGACTCAATCCAGCAGGAGATGACTTTATACAATATTGAGTACTGGCTCAATGGCTTTGAAACGGACATGAGCACTGCCCCTATAGTTGGCAACAACTAGTGAAGTAAAATCTGCAGGGACTCATTTACCTTTTAAAAACTAATATCAAATAAGACTATTAAAAAATAAAACGTGTGTTGAGCCAAACTTTTAGACTCTAGTTTTCCATAAAATCTTCACATCTCTACCGTGCCCCCCACCATACATTCCCTTTATTTCAGTATTTTTAAAAAGTGTGCTTTCAGTTACATGCACTGATTAATTCTCTAACACCAAAGAAGAACATCCTGAAAGGTAATCTTTTCTATGACTAAGTATAGATTTTTTAATCTTGCTTTCTAGGCGGATATTTTAATATTATTTGGAACTTGTGGATTGTATAGATTGATCATAGGTTCAAAGTTGGATATATTTTTTGATCTTGTTCTTTGTCCACGTATAGCTATGCTAAATACATCTTAATCTTCCAGGAAAATTGTAAGCTGTAGTCTTTTAATCTATGGGATAAACCTGAGTACAGCAATGGCATTTAGTTGGAAAATACAACTTCTATATACAGACAAATCCAGACAACATAAATAATCATATTCATGATGCTTGCTATTTCTACTCTGATTAGATGTAGTATCTATCTGGTAAAGAGTGGAATTTAGTGGTATGCACCTTTGGCGTTTAGTCATGCTGGCCACATGACCATGGAGATGTCTTTGGAGCGCTGGCTCTTCGGTTTTGTAATGGAGATGAGCTCTGCCGCTTATAGCCAGAAACAACTAGCACGTATGTGCAAGGGGAACCTTTACCTTTAATGGTAAAAGTATACATTTTATTCCAGAGGAAACTATTTAAAGTAAGAGTTACTGATTCCCATTTTCTGATTATCGTGCTAGTTGTAGATACAGGAACAAGCCCATCTGTTTGTTCTCTCTTTAATGCTCTAGTTTCACATTCATCATCAACTATTGATTTATGTCTAAATGATGTGTTATGAGGACTTACCATATCAGGTAAGTTTTTTTTATTAATTAGTGTTCAATATATTAAACAAACAAATGAATAAAATAGCCTATAGTATTTTCCACTATAACTCCAATAGTTGGACATTGATTCATTTTAAGAAATCAGAATTAAAAATTAATAGACAATTGTCCAAATTTATGTTAAGATAATAAATTGTTAAATGGCAGCAAATACTTCCAAATTCCTTATTGTGGTTAGGCTCAGTGCAAAGCCCGAAAGTTTGCATAGTCTCTCTTTTCTACACTCAACAATGGACTAGTATTTTTGTACATTGTGCATGTATATTGTTTCAGTACACATTAGAACAATTTCTGGAAAGATAAATAGAAGAAAAGTTACTATACTGTCTTCGTTCAAGAAGTTGTATAAAACAGGTCAGAGAATTGCATGAAAACATAGGAAAGATAAAAAAGTAAACTTCAGATATAACATATAGTCAGTTCTGGAATGAAATGTAATCTTCCTTTGAGATATTTATGGAGATGATGAAAAGGATATCTTTGTCCACTACAAACCAAACATAGGGTCATTTCATAAGGATTTGGTAGCTACATTTCTAATAACACCCACATCCCCACCCTCCAATTTTGAAAAGAAGTGGCTAGTTTTGTATAAGGTAAAGGTTCCCCTTGTACATACGTGCTAGTCTAGGAGGCAGTGCTCATCTCTGTTACAAAGCCAGAGAGCCAGCGCTGTCCGAAGACATCTCCGTGGTCATGCGACCAGCATGACTAAACGCCAAAGATGCATGGAACTCGGTTACCTTCCCACCAAAGTGGTCCTTATTTTTCTACTTGCATTTTTACATGCTTTCAAACTGCTAGGTTGGCAGAAGCTGGGACAAGTAACGGAAGCTCACTCCATTATGCAGTGCTAGGGATTCGAACTGCCGAGCTGCCAATCTTTTTGATTGACAAGCTCAATAACTTGCCACTGATATCCCCTTTCTGATCTGACTTTTAAGAGCCAAATGATTTATCAAACTCAGTAAGTTTCCAGAAAGCAAATGGTTCTACAGCATGTAGCTCTAATGCTATATATCCATATATTTATCTTAAAGTCTTTCCAACATTTAACTTAGATGTCTTAAGTTTATCTGAAAAGCAGTATAATTTAGCCAAAGATGACCTATAGTTGTTGAAAGTGGAATTTCTAATCAGCCTGAAGGAGACTAATGTCAGTGTAATCAACATTTATTTTAGTTGATAAAATAAATGTCATTATTTTGTTTCAGATAAAGTTACTGTTCTCAAGAAGTCAGCTTTCTTTGGGAACTGCACTGTATTTTTGGACCAAGACTAACAAATTATTATTAGTATTATTCCCTTAAATTAAAATTAATCTAGTTAAAGTTCTTTTGACTCAATTTTTCAAGTTAATATTTAAAGGAGTCAGTTAGTACAAAGCATTCTTCTTCCTTTTTACAGAAAAACAACATTTATATAACTTTTCTAAGTTTTCCAAAGAGAAAGAAAATGTTCAATTCTATTCACTGGTCATAATAAGGCATAATGTGGCATTGTGTTTGCAAATCACAGTTTTCTATACAATTAGTTCCTGACTTACAACTCTAATTGAACCTGTGATTATCGGCGTAAATCATGCTGGTTGTTAAGTGGATCATCACATGACTGCTCCTGGTTTTACAACCTTTTTTGCTGTGGTTGTTAAAATGATGCAATGATCATAAATTCAATTTCAAGTATTAAATTTTCAATTTCAATTATTAAAACTCAGAGAGCAACAATTTGTTTCCTGAATTGTGGTATGAAGGAACAGCTCTATTTTTTCTGTTACTTCCCACCTGCTATTAATTAAAAATAATAATAAAACTGACAGACTTCTTAATGATGTGTTTTGTTATGTCTAGTTTGATCTGTGAAACTGTGTAAGTTAAAAACCATATGACTGTGAATCAAACAGCCTGAGGAATCAAAAGTGGAAGAAGGTATCACCTTACTGACAGCTTCAGCTGTAATATTTGTTGCTTATATCTTAACAAGAGTGAAAATCATTTGGGTTCTGTGGGCAAGAATGTAAGAGCAGATCAAAGAATAGGAAGTACTTCATATGGAAAAAAAAACTCACATTAGTCCCTCTCTATACCCTGGGTACTGAAATGTTCTGTTCTTTGCTGACCCTGCCAATCCCTTATACCCAATCTGCAGATGCTCCTATGCCTGTCCTCAACAGTCTGAATATACCAGGCAACAGAGGTGGAACAGAGCAAGGCATTGTGTAGAAACATGGAGACAACTATCTCCTCTGAATTTGCTTCTAAGGTATATGAAAGCTTTGTTTGCCTAGTAGACTGAGTTCCCAAGATCCATTATAGGGCATAGCCTTATGGCTGTCATCAGTCCAGCCAACACCCGCCTTCCACTGCCATCCTTTTGCCCAGGTCAGCGTCAGCCCCTATCCTTTTCCTTGTTAAGACTCTTTGCTGGGAACTGAACCATATGGAAAATCAAATTGACCTGCCACCATAAATCTTTTGGAGCCAAGTGAATCTGCTACTAATGAGCCAAGCAACAGGAAGCCATGTATTTTCACCATTTCATCCCATTTTTTTTTCTTCCATGCTGTCCTGTTTGATTCGTGGAGACTGCCCGGACAAGTCCATGTAGTTGTATTGGCAAGGTTTTCTAGAAGTGGTTTGCCATTGACTTGCCCTAGGGCTGAGACAAGCCCAAGGTCATTCAGCTGGCTTTGTGATTAGAACGTAGGCTTTCCTGGTTTCTAGCATGGTGTCTTAACTAAACTATAAACTTAACTAACTAAACCAGCTCTATGTGCCATTAATGGCCTGCTATGCCTGGAGAGAAAGAGAGAGGCAAAGGAGAGTAACTGTTTGAGAGTGTGAATGGAATTGAGCTATATATGATATTATAGTTTGTAGCATTTGTATGATTACAAAAAAAAATCTAGTTCTCAGAAATGGGCCTAGATACTCAAGTAGCACAACTCTATAGCTCCTTAGAGCAGGATTGTGTTTATTTACTTATTTAATTAATTTATATAGTTACACATCTCACCAGAAGTAACTGAGGGCAGTGCATATCAAACATTGCACAACTGCTCCTTGCAGTGGAATCATAAGAAATGTTTGATGTAAGGAGTTAATGACAAGTGCCCTCTTCTGTCTTTGGCTATGAAAATTATTGTTACTAGTACTTAATGTTTTTAATTTTACACCATTGAAGGACTTAAGTTATTGGATGGTTTAAAAATATAACAAGACTCTTGCAGCATTCATAAAAATCACAGGAACTTAGATTTAAAATGGAAAAAAAAAGATTTCGTTGTCACTTTAAAAATGCAATATCCTTCTTAAATTTCAAATAACATAAAGAGCTAATATGTGGTTTTGGCACAGTTATAAGACTGTGAAATGTAATAAATCAGGTATTTATGAAAACAAATTTGTGCTTGGTTAAAGTTTGAGTATTGTATATTTTAGGCTGTAAAAGTTTCAGGCAGAACTGTCATGGTAAGTCTGACTGGCAAAAGAGAAATGATTTCTCCAGACATTCAGATCTACAAGAAGATGGCTTTCTTTAGGAGGCTTATTTATCACGCCTGTATTAGGCCTTCTCCTTTTTCAATCCCAATTTAGCAGTTGAGTTGGGCATTTTTATTTTATGGTTACTTTTTATTTTATTTTTATTTATAGATAAATGTATACGTACTAGTATTTATATGCTTACATATTTAATATGAAATGTTTAATATATGTATGAATATGCTTTACATTTGATGATGTCAGCTATGCTGAATATTCTGTGATTTAAAGGAATATAAATGCGTTGCAAATAGATATGACAGATGAAAAAAATAATTGACAATGAGAAGGAGGTTATATCATTAGAGGTTTGGAAACAGCCATTTAAACACTAATATCCCGAATCTTGACAAATGAGTCTACTGAAAAGCCAGGAGGGCTTTTGGTGCCAGGCTTTTCAGAATTTCAATTCAAAGAGTAGCAGTGTCAAAGTAATGGGGACAGGTGTTGATGAATACATTACAGGTACTCCTCATTTAGCAATTGCCTCATTTAGTGACTGTTAACAGCTACAGTGGTGGTTATGACCAATCCTTGCATTTATAACCTTCACAGATCTATAATGGAAAGCAAAGCTAAAATTAGATCATAACTACAGTTGTGGTTTCACTTAGTGATTAGTTCACTTAACGACCAAGTTGCCAGTGCTAATTATAGTTGCTAAACAAAAACTAACTCTGTCTGATAAGAAATATGGAAGCGTGCTCTCTATTGCATGAAAAAAAAATCCTTAGATAAATGCCTTCTCTTGTCACATTATCTACCCATAGTAAATATATATGAATGGCAACAAATTAAAATGTTTCAATTTCAACAAACTCTATTTTGAGATTGTAGCACATTCAACATGCATGAAATAGTCTACTTGTTATTTGAAATAGTAGTTTTTATATAACATGTCAAAAATTGTTATAATGATGTAGCATAGATATTAAGTATTGAACTATGAACCAGAAATTTCCTATTTGAAATGTTATCTTTCATAATAAAACTGGTTATAAATTTAGCAATTAATTATTCACAAAACTGCCTTTAGCAGCTATTCTGTCTGCATTTGTTTAATTTTATAGTTCCATATGTAAATATATCAACTGTACAATCTAGATTAAATTCGGTGACTGTGTGCTAATGATTTATACAGGTGCTATTCGGGTTCATAAAATCGGAAAAGGTTTCTAATGTAGCTTTCATGACAACCTATTTAGTACAGTGATGAAGACACCAAGTTAGAAACCAGGAAACAACTTCTAGTCCTGCCTTAAGCACGAAGGTTACTTTTTTTCAGCCCTAGGAAACAGCCAATGGCAAACCACTTTTGAAATCTTGCAATAAAACTGCAGGGAATTGTCCAGGCAGCCACCAGAAGTCAACAATGATTTAAGATAATAAACAATAACAACAACAATAAACAAAAAACCCCTAAGCTTAGTTGAAGAGAAAACTGAAAATGCTATGAAATAAGACAATCCTAACTAAACTGATTGAGATAATTTGTCAGAACTATAAACTAATATCTGGGCAAGCTACATTTTCGAATGAAAGAAATTTGCCTACTTTAATGCCAATTTAGAAAGAAAAAATGCATTCTGATTATTTTCCTGGTCTTTTCAATAATTTTTGAGACCTCTAATCATACAATTCTTCTAGAAAGACTTTCAGTTCTGGATGATACAGAGAGCTGTGTATAACAGTTTGTCTTGTTAAATGTTTGATTTCAGAAAACTGAGTTGGCAGACTATTGCTCATCACAAAGTAAAACTTAAACATAATAAAGATGAGCAAAAATTTCTTTCCCTAATCCATATTTGTCCGTCTATTACAATAAATCCTTTAGAACAATGTGGTTGCCCAGGAGAAGAAACAGACAGACATAAATTCCAAATAAAACTATTGTTGTAGTTATCTAATGACAACTAAATTGGAAAGGCAGACAGTAACAACATCTGGGACAGCACAAAGAAAAATATAACAGCAACAGCAACAACATAATATAAAATAGTTTCCTACTTCAGCTTTAACAATGTGAAAACAGGTACTCATCATTACTTAATTTGCAACCTTTCAAAAGTGTTTCTTTTGTTAATTTTTTTTTACTTCTTTCCATTTTAATATGACATTTTGGGGAAGTTTTATAATGAAATAATTCATTTGTTTTTAAATCATGCAACTATGTGGAATAGTTTCCAGCTGTTAAATTTTTCCATAATCTATTTTTCTTTTTTAAATATACTCAGCTAATTAAGAAGTGACTGTGTTTTAAAATGTCAGGTATGATATATATATATAGCTGTGAAAGAGAAGTAATAGCAGTGACTCTGGCACATTTGAAAGTTATTTAAAAAAACAAAACAAATAAATTAGCATTTCCAAAGAGGAGTTGCCATTTCAATAGCTCAAAGTTGGATTTTTTTTTAAAAAAAATAGCAAAGTACATTTTATTAATGCACTGCAGAAGTATATGTAACTAATAATAAGCTCAAGGAAGTTGAAATGAAAGAAATATTGAATATATTCACTACAATATCTCTGATCTGTCTATATGTTTAAGAAGTGGAATCATTAGATGAAATGAGTGGAGACACTCAAAGTAATTTAAAAACATGGGAGAAAAATCATGTTTGTGATATTCCAGACTTATTATTTTTGTTAGTCATAAAACTACAGTCTACGCATACAATATCAACACATCAAACATCCTGGATGCATAAAGACTCCTTCCTGAGATGCCAACAATGTACCCCAACATGTTATCAAGTTCGCCTTTGCCAAGTTTGCTTTATGTAGCCAAGATGTCCTTAGGCTGAGAGACTTTCATCAAAGTGTGATGTCTTGATGTACAAAAAGGGCAGAGTTTGCAGCATGAGGGTAATAATGCTTTTATCATTTGTTTCCCTGGAACTGCCCTGTGGATGCCTCTGCATGAAATGCCTTTCGGAATTTATGTTAAAAAAGAATATTTGTTTTATTGAGTGAAAATTCAAGGCTCTAAATACCAGAAGCTGTTAATGGCTACTTTAAAGGACACAGAAGTCATATTTATAATGCCAGTTTTGAAGAAAACTGCCAATTTTGAAGAATGTTCACTCTTATTTTCTAGACCAGGGGTCTCCAACCTTGGCAACTTTAAGGCTTATGGACTTCAACTCTCAGAATTCCTTAGCTAGCTGGCTGAGGAACTCTGGGAGTTGAAGTCCACAAGTCTTAAAGTTGCCATGGTTGGAGACCCCTGTTCTAGACCACTCACAAGATACTCTACTAAAGCAATGTATGCTTCCCATTTTGTACTTCAAACCCTCCAGAACAGGGCTGTCAAACTCCTGCCTGCGGGCCAGGTATGTCAATTGCTGGCCATGCCCACACCAAGTTTAGCGAAGGGGGAAAATGTCCCAATATGTCATGTGATGCCACCGTGACAAAGTGAATTTGACACTCCTACTCCAGATAATATATATGCTGAGCAATTTGGGGAAGCTGAGAGGAAGCAACTAGCTACTAGTATAAAACTGAATTTCCAATACTTACCACTGAATCTTAGGTAGGTAAGACGTGGCTATGAAGTAACAAGCTCACACAGAACTAACAGTGTATTTGTTGGAGTATGAATGTGAATACTTTTCAAGTTTACCTAAATGTTCTCAGATGGACTTCTATTCTCAACATCCTTATTCCATGACCCTTTTTTTCTAAACTGAAAATGATAGAATTTCCAAATAAATGTTAATGACTAAAATAAAACATTTTATTTAATACTACCATTTATTGTCCAGTACACATATCACATGCTGAATTATTGTATATAATGGGTCTTAAAACCTTAGAAGTTTTATGTTATGAGAAATGAATTAAATAAACCTTTTATTTAATAAATATTCTTCCTCATGTTTTTATTTTATTATATATGGAGTATGATGACACTGTACCATTTCTAAAATAAGTGTTAAAAGTTATCTTTGGTCTTAATGTGGAACCTACATAGAATTGGTTAAATTAGTTTAACTTCAACTTTAATTTTAGTCAACCCACAAAATGTTTTTTTCCCCAAAAGCTCACAAAATAAATAAACCTTACAGAATATTATGTGCTCTGTTATTCCCAGCCTCAGCAACAAGACAAAAGAGGGAGACTTTGTTATTTGCTAGCTGTTAATAATCAAGAGAAGATCTGCCAGACAAGCTCTTGGAGAGCTCTGCCTGTCTGGGCCAGGTAGATGCTGCAATACACAAAGGACTTCATCAGAGAAGAAAAAGCATTCACGGACAAAGATTCAGCTTCTTTAATTAAGATTTTCATTGCTGATACATGAATTAAGGTTTTACAACTGTGTGCATTCAAATACTCATGTGCAGGTAGATATTTTTGATTCTGTCTTAAATACAGTCTTCTCTGCAAACACTCTCTAGCCAATGCTGAAAATCTGTTTGCCTATTAGTTACTAACATGGAATGAGCTATTAAATGGTAATTTAAATTGTCTGTTAACAAAGATATTACCCTCTTTACAGATAGGAAGAAAACAGGCCACTGATGAATTTGATGATCTCATACATAGAAAAATCTAGTATAGAAGGAAAGGGTCAATAATACAAAAGCCACTTTTAAGAACTTTTATGTGCAAAACAGCTATATACTTATCATGTTTGAAAGTAAGAAAACATTTACAGAACTATATTTGATCTTCTCGAGAATTTTTTTTAAATTGATGGTGATGGCTGTCACATGGCTGTTTTCTACCAACTGTGGCTTATATGTATCTTAAATGAATCAAATTTCTTACATATTCCTTACATGAATCACTTATTCTGTGATTTGCGACTTTGTTCCCGTGATTAGTCATTCAGTCTGTCCTGATTTGGCTTGATATGAAAAATATTTACCCTCAATGAATCTGTCTGCACCTGATTCTTTTTTCCTTTCCTTCCAAATTAATTTGGTTTTCTTTCTTTTGTATTCTTTCATTTCTGAAATTGTTTTTAGGTTAAAGATGCAAATTTACTTGGATTTTTCTTTCTTTCATGGTGTCATATTGCAACATTTAGTTGCAACTGTACTTTACTGATTTGTCAGTTGAGAAGTGTCATATTTCTATAACTTGTGCTCATGTCTCTTTTCAACCAATTTCAGCTTCCTTTCTATTAACAGAATAACAGAATTGGAAGGACCTTGGAAATATTCTAGTCCAACTCCATGCTAAAGCAGGAAAGCCTATAACTTTTATATATTTAAAAATATAAATATTTAAATATAAAACATTTGCTAGACCAATACTTGAATACAGCTCATCAGTCTGGAATCCGCATTACGTATCTGATATTAATACAGTTGAGAAAGTCCAGAAATATTTCACAAGAAGAGTTCTCCACTCCTCTACTTGTTGCAGAATACCTTATGCCACCAGACTTGAAATTCTAGACCTAGAAAACCTAGAACTATGCCGCCTTTGGTCCGATCTAAGTATAGTACATAAAATTATATATTGCAATGTCCTACCTGTCAATGAGTACATCAACTTCAACCATAACAACACAAGAGCACACAATAGATATAAACTCAAGGTAAACCGCACCGAACTTGATTGCAGGAAATACGACTTTAGCAACAGAGTGGTCAATGTCTGGAATACTGACTCTGTGGTTTCTTCCCCAAACCCCAAAAACTTTAATCTTAGACTGTCTACTATTGACCTCACCCCTTTCCTAAGAGGTCTGTAGGGGGTGTGCATAAGCGCACCAATGTGCCTACCGTCCCTGTCCTATTGTTTCTTTTTATTTTTCTTATATGTATCCATTTCTTGTATTCATAACTATGTTTATACTTATATCTGTTATCTTATAATTGCTTGACAAAATAAAATAAATAAATAAAATTTCAGACAAATGGTTGTCCAATCTCTTTTTTTACAAACCTCCAGTTTTGGAGCAAAACTGGAGGCAAGTCGTTCCATTGATAAATTGTTCTGTCAGGAAATTTCTCCTTATTTCTGGTTCTCTCCTTGATTAGTTTCCACCCATTGCATCTTGTCCTGCCTTCAAGTACTTTGGAGAATAGGTTGATCCCCTCTTCTTTGTGGCAATCCCTGAGATATTGGATTCATACTTCTCAGTATTTTTAAAAACTTAAAAAACTCTTCTTTTTCAGGACTGGGTAACTGAAATATGATTGCTTTCATATTTAGTGATTCCTTGTATTTTCCTACAGATCCTTTCACTGTTTTCTCTCTATTTGTCCCACATACAAGAGAAGCAGGATATATGAATTTTATTCTAGCAATCTTAATTTCTGCAAGTATTTCCCTTTTTAATTTTGCTATGCTCATCTTTCTTTTCCATCTTTTGTAAACATTTCAGTAATTTTTTATCATAATTTATTTATTACTATCCCTGATATCTGTATCATTCAGTTTTAACAGCAAACTCAGATTGTGATGCTAACTTAATCTCAGAACAGTAGATAGACCATTTTTAAACAATAAGACAAAGGCCTTCCAAGAGCCACTACCGAAACAATTGGTTAAAATGAATAATACAGTATGTAAAATAAAAATTGGAAAAAAGAAAACATAAAAGGGAATTAAACTGAAATATGCTTCATTGAACTGAATCCTGAACTAGACAATCCTGTTTTGAAATCAGTATATACTGGTCCACTTGCAATTCTGGTGCTGCTTATAAATACTTCTCTATTCGTTTCTTTTAACCTTTCGTTTTAATTTTTATGTTGTTACTTTATTTTTTCTCTTTGCATTGTTCTTACTACATCTAAAATAATTTGACTTTTAAACTTCCACTCCACTTCCTCATCTTAACTGTATTTTTCTAAATTGCCTTATGGATTTGTTTCAAGGCCAAATTGCTAATCTGAGGAAAGATGGAACTCCACACTTCACAAGCAATGCTTTTCATAAGTCTAGTTTATATCTGAAGTTACCACTGCAATGAATAAAGTGGGCAGAAAATTTTCATCAGATTATAGCTGCACACAAAGAGAAAGTATTGTGTATGTGATGTGATAAACTAGTATTGCATTAAAACCTCTTCCTGATCTTTCAGGATAACGTTGAACTTATTCATAACCTGAATTTTATAGTCTGATATTTCTAGACACAATCACACAAACCACTATTAGAAATGGTTAAATGACTGCCGTATATGTAATTACACATTTCTAATCTAAACCTCTATTGAATGTTCTATGCAGTTAGAAAGAATAACTTGTGTATTCTAGTTTACACACCATTACTTTCATCAGGCCCCTAAGAATGATCCCGAAAGTATCAACGTTATCTTATTCTGTTCTCTTGCAAAAAAGTAAAATTATTTCTTTCTGTTACTAAGTCAATAATCTTTTCTGATTTTAAATACTGCAAATTTCTAAACTTTATACATTTTATGTAAAAATAAAATTGCCACTATGTTTTCTCACTATAAACTCTTTTGTCTTTGTCAATTCCCCTATTGAATTAAGGTATCCAATTGGGGCATATTATTCCAGGTAATGTCTAAACAACGCCAGGGGGAACAGTGCTATTATTATTTATGTCTCAGGCAAAATGCCTCCACTAATCCACTCCAAGAGAGAGAGAAAAAACTAAGGCTATTGGGATATATCTCAATTAATTCATTCATAGCAATGGTTGGTTTGGCATATTTATCTCCTAGGTATTTGTATACAAGCCAAATCTAATCACAATGAATGTGCATATAAGCTTCCCTCACGTGAGCTGTTTTTTAACACTTTGGCTTCATTTCTCCATATTGGTTGACTACAGGACAATATGAATTAATAAGAATAAGAATAAAAAAGAGGTTCTTTGTCTTGCTATGTAATCCACAAGCCATTCTGGAACAGTTTCACTGAAATATAATAGAAGCCTATTGGATTACTCCTATGTGAATTTCAGGCTATGGACACGTTTAAAAAAAAATCTTTCATAGCCATGCTTTTGCTTGTAAAATTATTTAGTACTATTTTGTTTAGTGTTGAAAAAGAAATTACTAAGGTTGTGAAAAGAGATTCAGCATTTGAAGATTTACCCATGCTAAATAAATATTCCAAATTATCATCAGATTCTCTATGCTAATACTGCTGACACAAAAAGTGGATAGGTTTTTCACAGTTGTTAGTCTGTATAAAATGTACTATCTGTGCTTTCAGAATTTTTTTGATCTTGCAAATGCAAATGAAACCAAGTTTTTTGCAAATGTCAATTATTTTGCAAAGACAGAATATATGCCCAGTACTGAATTTGCAAGAAGACCAATCTTATCTTGCCCTAATCAGTCTCATAGTCATAGGAACTGTTATTCTTCACAAGATACTTGAAAGCCTGGCTTTTTCCTAGCTTCTGGATTAGGGTGAGCTGTGCATACTGTTTAAGATGTTTAGGTCACACATATGAGTTTCCTAACCTGTGTATAACAACTTTTATTATAAATTTTAATGTATTTATAGCAGACTCAGAGTTGTTGCAAGCCTAGAAGTTTAAAAGGTAAACAGTAAACAAAGGTAAGATCAAAATTTTATTGTCTAATATTATGGCTTGTAACCATACTGCCTTTCTTATGAGGTGATACAATGCAGTTCAATCAATATCCATCTCTATAATAATCTCATTTAAATGTAACCACAATAAGTTCCTATTATGAACCTATCTGTTTTCTAAGATCGGCAGGTTAAAGTTTTCTGTACATGCAGGCATTTGAAAAAAAAACAAACCATCATCTATTGGGCATATAGGAAAGGATCTGTTCTTGTGTTATTCCTAAATTGTGAAATGACTCTGCCTCTGTGATATGAATACCTGTATGTTAAATTGAATCACCAGGAAATGTCAACTATTTCAGAATGAAGAGGCCTGGCTGTTGTCAGGTACACACCCAATATGGCAGGTTACACCTGTGCCATGGGCTTTGCACTTGTTTCCCAATAGTTATGGAGTGCAGTTCAATCTGCTGTTTTTCACCATTAATCCCTACATTGCTTGGCTCTGAAATAGCACCAGGATTATCATCTCCAATCAGTCTTCATCTGCCTTTGTTTTAGGAGAAAGACTTTTTGCAAAGTAAAGAGAATAGAGGGTTGTGCAGTGCTTCTTCTCAGTTGTTATGCCTACCAGATGAGATGCAATAATCTTCTATTTCCTTAGAAGATGATGATTTATTAAATTGCTCAAAACTGAGTTTCCTAGGAAGCGTTTGAGTTGTGATTATTGCCATATACTTATTGATTTCATTTTGCCTTACTATGATTGTTTTTCTATTTAACTTATTACATTCATATTCTGTGGACAAATGTAATATATAAATAAATATTCTATATATGATGCCCTTTTAAACTTGCTATTTTATTTCCAGATTTTTATTGTTGTTTAACTGTTTTTTTAAAAAAATCTTGTTTCTGTTTTTCATGTTGCATTTTTCATTTATTGGCAGTATCTTTGTAGAAGGATCCTATGATGCAATGCATCAGCAACTCCTGTTTACCTCAAAAATTTATTGCACAAAAGCAAGGGACTTTAAGAGTCTGTCCTCCTTGTCCCAATGCACAACAGACAGATTTTCCAGCAAGAAATCAACACTTTTGCTTTCTGAGTAGAACAAGCTGGATAACATGTATGCTGGGGGAATGACTCACAACCCCTCCTCTTTGGCTAGCAGGAACAAAAGTTAAATCCTTCATTGAATTCAACTCTCAGAGGAAAGCAGAAAAAAGCATGACTTATATGGGCAAGCCTAAAAGGAGTTTTCCCAATTCTATCTTTTTGTTTGTTTGTTTAAAAAGCCTTGTTGTAAGAAGTGAAGAAGAGAGTACAGCAAGTAGAATGGTTCCTTTTTATTCAATTTGTTGTTAACTATAATGTTTTGACTTTCAATACTCAATATTTTAATGAATTTACTGTTCTAATTATTATATATTGTTATTTTATGATATTGTCAGCTAACCAGAGTTGCTTGATAGTGTGGTGAGTGTCATATAAATTTAATAAATAAAACTAAAATAGTGGACAGAGGAAATGACCTTCAGGGGCTGAGGAAGACCTGCTACTGAGGCAATTGTCAAAAGAAACTGAGTCTCGGGCAGAACTTTGATCTGACAAAAAGTCTCAGGCAAGAGTCTCTTTCTTAGTGTCCACCAAAATAAAGGGAGGGAGAGGAGAGTGTACATTCAGACTTTCAAGATCTGTTACTGTACAAACAAAAGCAATATTGGCCAACGTACTTTTGGTTTCCTAGTTCTGATCTATCTTGAAGGGTTGACATAATAAATGAAGAGATTGCTGGAAGATGTGAGTAGAAAAAAAGCAGAAAATGTAGGGAGCCTGGGCTGGGATACAAGAAACCTCTAGGAAGAATGAGATTCAACTGTGAAAAGTGGAAAACAGTTATCCAGAATCATATGAAGGTAAAACTGTCTGGATTTATGGTAAACAGGGTAAAGTGATTTCTTTGGCACATGAAAATGAGAGAAGAAATTCTGGATTAGCCCAGAAGTCTCCAGGAAAGCAAAGACATAAAGCTGACTTAAAACTGTCCATTTACTTATTTACCTATTTATTTAATTTTTGTCAAACAAAACTGAAAACACGAATAATATGAAAATAAAATGACAGGGAGAATAGGCACATTAGTGCACTTATGCTGCCCTCTTTACGGACCTCTTAAATATGAACTGAGGTCCACAGAAGTCAATTTGTCACTAAAACTGTGAAAATTTGTAGCTGAGACAACTGAATCAGATAGAGCATTCCAGTCTTTGACAACTCTATTACAAAAATCATATTTTTTACTGTGAAGTTTAGAATGGTTTACATTAAGTTTAAAATGGTTGTTTGTGTGTGGGTGTTATTGCGATTAAAATAGAAAAAGTCATTTACAGGTAAAACATTACTACATATAATTTTGTATGGAATACCTAAGTCCGACTTGTATGCAATACCTAAGTGCATTTACAAGAAGCAAGGTGACTTCTGATAAATATTAAATCATAGGGACCACCAAGTCAGAATGAACCATAAGTATTATATGACTTATTATCTGATATGAGTTATTTCCTCCATTTGTTTCTAATAATAATTTCTAGTAATGTTTCTATGTGAAAGTTATTGTTCTTGTGCAAAACAAACTGACTTTCGTACTTCTATTCCATTTTAATAGATAGGCCTAAATTGTAGATTAATATCAAGTATCCTTATAGCATTTTATGGGACATTGATGATTAAACCACTGTTTACAATTTTGCCAATATTTGGCCCTTATTTTACCCATCTGCATAAGGTAATGCTTGTGATTACCTGAAAGTAAAAAGAAGGTTGACCTATTTTAAACTTTCTTTTTCTTTTTCTTTGACTCCTCTTTAGGAGAAAGAGATTCTTTGTTCTGTGGCAAAATGTCTCAAAATGCAAAGCTTGGGAAATGGTGCTCCAGAGTATTATTATTATATATACGCAACAGAGTGAAATCATGGCTGCCAGTTCTTTAGTTAGTGTTGGCCTTCATACATATCAAGTTCTTCCCAACAACCTAGGATATCATAATATATTGGAATAATATTTGTGGAGATCTAAGCCATAGGTGGCCTTTTGTAATTGACATATGGAAATTTTTATTATCATTATTATTACCATTATGAAGAGATTGAAAAAGGAATGGAAGGAAACATAAATATAAACAACCAGAAGAGAAAGTTGAGTCCTCTGGCAGCTTATCTCGAGAAACCTTGGAAGAATCATTTTGTATTAAACAGATTAATTAACTTACTATAATTGAAACTTTTTATCCACAGAATAGCATTAAAGTTGCCCTATTGTCTTTATTGTGCAGATCTTGCTTTCTTGATACTGTCCAGTTGAGCAGAGCTCATGATCAATTTATTGGCAGGAAATACTCAAACTCCAAGAGGCAGTCCTTCTGTTTCTCATAAAGGGGAAGAAATGAGGTTGGGACATGTCCCATCTCCAAAAATAAGTGATGGCAGACGTACTACCAAGCATCAGAGTCAAGGCTGGGAATGAGGAATATTGGGTGGGGGACCAGTGCAAGAGGTCAGGTGGGAACTGATGAGTAAGACCTACTTCTTGCTTAGGCAGCCCGAACCTTCCTTCTGTCCCTGGATGCATGCATAAATAAACAAACAAATAAGCAGTCAGCATTACTGGGTAACAAAGCTGTCCATGCAAGGCAACAGTTTAAAGATTCCATTTTCTCAATTGTCATCTCTGCCTCAGTAAACCCATATGAACTTGCATATGGGCAAAATTATTTCAGTTTGAAGGTGATTATTATTATTATTATTTGTAAAGATAGAATTAAAAGACTATTTAAAAATCCTAATATATTTCTAAGACATGTTTACCTAGTTCCTCAGAAATATCTATGAGCAGACACTTTACGTAATTCCCTATGTTCATGTCTCAGAACAGATTTTAAAAATGCACATTTTAAGACTATGAACACTTTCTATTGCTTTATAGCTGACAGAATAATAGGTTTTGTCAAGGGACATTATGATCCACTACTGCTGGATAAATACATAAAACATGATGGCAAAGGTCTGGTGGGACTTGAATCAATTTTCTTCTGCCATCAAATAAATGTCACATTAGATGTAAAGCATGCTGCATTCTATGTGGTCCTCTGTTTCCATTCATACTCATTTTGGAAATTCTGTTTCAGATGAAAAGTTTGCATACCATCTGCAACAGGTATTGACAAACAAACTAGGACAATATAATGAACAGAAAAAGGAGATAATTAGAGAAAGAAGAGCAAAGATGCATTAGAAAAATCTCAGCATGAACTGATGTTTTAATGGAATTAAATTAAACAATTGCACATATAATCAGAGAATCTAGAACACGGGTGTCAAACTCACTGTTATGTTGCTGTCATGTGACATTTCATGATGCTTTTCCCATTAACTGGAGTGGGCATGGCCTATGTGTAACACATCCATCCCACTGATCTAGAAGCTATGTATATCTGTGAGACCTACATCTAAAAAATTGTCATTATAGTTGATAAGATCACCTGATTTTTTTTTTAATTTAGGAGGAAAGTCAGAAATGTAACACTTTAGTCTTGTGTGTTTTTAATTCATTGTGTTTTGTAGTGGTATGTATGCAATCTAGTTAGTTCATTTAATCAATAAACAGGTTTTTAAAATGGGCTTTTGAAAGGTACAGGTGAAATATTGAAAATTTGCATTGAAAACCTTAGTTATTACCATGAAGCCAATTCTAACATGAAGCATATATTTCTGAAAAGAGATATGGTTATTGTTTTTAGCATTAAAACCTTGGGAAAGGGAAACTAGACAAAATCTGAGTCTTTTAAAAAGGAAGAAATAAAAAAAATAGATCTTCAGTTACATTTGGAAAACTTACCATCACTGATCACAGGTAGGAACTCACTGATTAACATTCTTCCTTTTTTAAAAAAAATCTTCAGTAAGGAAAGATACATGTCCACTTCTAGCCTGATAACAATATTTTCTTTTTTCCTTCATTTGTATGTTTAGTCTAAGAGCTTCCTTCTGAAGCTGAATTTTAGAGGGAAGAGCATTTATCTTTGGATTTCTTATGTTCTACTTTCTTTATAGCATCCTATATGGCTTCTTAAAAGAAAAATCTAAATCTTTTTAAAAAATAGTTACACACATAATATTCCTTTGATTTTCCATCCATGCTGACTGGAATATATAACTCAGAGACAGATCAGACCTCAAGTTATATTACACGATACTATATCTACATATTCAAGTATACTTTGGCTATATTATTCATGCCTCAAATTCATATATCCCAAACCTTTTCCATGCTGTAGCATAAGGGTAAAGAACACACAATTCCAAATACATGAAAGAATAGTATGTAGAGAGAAAGACACAGAGACAAAGGGAAATATATATACCTGGGGATCACAAGATACTTATTTGGCTGTTCTTGGTTTGCAAAAGTTATTGTAAAAGTTATAAAATTCTTCAGTTCCTAAATATTTCATTCTGCTCACTTTTACATAAAACATTCCTTCAGTTTACATTAGCTTGTGCTCCTTGACAGAGTTTTTCCTTTCTTGGTGGTTAATACTGTTAAATATACTGTTATACTGTTAAATATACTGTTATATAAATATTCTAAATATACTGTTAAATAATCAGGCAATATTGTAGATGAAAGATATTTATGTCATAAAAAGTAAGTATTCCTAATATTTTGGGATGTTCTAAGTTGAAAAAGTACAGAAAATGAAATGATAAATAATACAAAAACAAAACTTATGGAAATAACTGAGTACATTTACTCATAAAAAAGAAAATTAAAACATAAAATGGGTGAAAAAATGCAATGCAGAGACTGAAATAGTATCATTCTTGTTCAAAAGGTCAGATTTAGAACCAATGAATGGAAATTAGATGGAAGCATATTTCAATTTAACAGTAGGCAAAAACTACCAACAGAACAAATTGCTTGATGATGGAGTATCTGTCTTGGGAAGTGATAGTCACTTCCATCTGTCTAAGGACAAGATGTATAATAATTTGTAATGCTGTAATTTATACATAGAACAAGTGACAGGAATACATGACCTTCAAGTTATTTTGCGCTTTGATGATTCTATAATGTCCAGATACCATTAAAAGTAGACCAGACCCAATTCAATTATTGTAATTTGAGACAAAATTTTATTCAAGGATTGATTTCTAAATTAATTCATACATTTTTTTCAAAATGAATCTGGAAAGGACTTTTTCAATTGGTTAATATTGTTGAAACATTGATTAATCTGTAAAATGATACAAGAACTTGGGCAACTGATATGGTTAATTTAAGTATCTTCTCTTAACTTTCTAAAGAGAAATTAAATGCTTAGCTGAATAGCTAGAGCAAAGGCATTATTGACTGTTAATTTATACAACTGCTCAGCGTATATAATGTCCTTTCATAAAATCTGTAGCGATCCAGCTCAGGACTCTAAACTACACATATAATTTGCATAAAACAGTTTTGTTAGCTCGGCTACAAGGCAATCAGGCACTAGGAATTCTAAGACACACTGAATGTAACAAGCACTAAGAAATTAAGTGAAAGTGTTAACCTCAGGAATTAAGACCTGGCTGAGAAGAATTAACAAAAGCGCTGGAAACTCATTATTTAGAGGTCTAACAATTCTTAGACTTTTTTGTTTAATCTAAAGGAGCTATTATATATGTTTATTACATATTCCAATACTTATATGAATGAAACTATCAATAATGTTAACCTTATCAATCACACTGAATACTACGTCCTATTGTGTGAATGGGGGCTATATTTAATTACTTTTATCTTACCCTATCAAATGGAGCTTGTAAAGCCATTCTCTATGAACTTTTCTATTCTTCTCCACAAAACAGATTTCTGCCTCAATGCAATTGTGTTCTGGTCTCCAGTTCAAACATACTCCTGGGAAATAGTCTATAAAACTTTCTTCAATTGATTCATTTTCTTCACAAGTGCTTGTTGTATAATGCTATATAATCAAATATTTCCTTATATGTTTACAATGCTTTATATTAAAAATCCTACTAAGATACAAGAAATAAACTATCACTGAATTTCTTGATTATTTGAAGTTGAAGTGAACCAGAAGAATATACTGCTGGTGAAATTTATGTTGCTTCCTAGTTATATACAGTAGCTTGTCCTGCCAGGGTTGGTGGAGATATCATTTTCTCCTTGGTAGGTCCTTGCTTAGGGTATTGTTTTCTGCTTGATGTTAGTCCTGGTTATTGGGTGTTGGCTGCTAGGTGTTGGCTGTTGGGTCTCTGTGTTGGGTCTCTTCTCTTGGATATAATAATATAATATAACACAATGGACCTACATACTTCACTCTTGCTCCTTTTTTCTTTCGTACATCCCAATTTCAGCACTATAAATCCTGACACTTATTCTAATAAATCCTGAGATATTTTTTTCCAATTAAGTAAGATCACATTGAACCTCAAAAATCAATTTAACAAATCTCTATTAAACTTCTGGACCCCAGATTTTGTATGAAGATAGGAAAATAAATACTGATGTTAGCATAGAAGGACTTCAATCAGTCTCAATCAGAATAGAGTTGGAAGGAACTTTAGAGGTCTTCAGGTCCAACCCCCTGCTCAAGCAGGAGACCCCATACCATTTCAGACAAATGGCTGTCCAATCTTTTATTCAAAATATCTAGTGATAAAGGACCTACAACTTCTGAAGGCAAGCTGTTCCATTGGTTAATTGTCTAATTAAACTGTTAGGAAGTTTCTCCTTAATCCCAAATTGCTTCTCCCTCTACTTTCCATCTATTGTTTCTTGTCTTACCTTCTGGTGTTTTGGAAAATAAGTTGACACCCTCTTCTTTGTGGCAACCTTTCAAATACTGGAATACTACTGTCATGTCACCCCTAGTGACTATGGCTATATCCAATTCCTGCAACTGTTCTTCATGTTTTGTCTCCCGGCCCTTAATCATCTTAGTTGCTCTTCTTTGTACTCTTTGCTTTTTGTACCTTTCCGCAAGTATCATTTTTTTTTGTAATGTGGTGACCAAAACTGGATGCAGTATTCCAGGTGCTGGATTATGTTTAAGAGCTGAGGTGGCAAAGTGGTTAGAATGCAATACTATAGGCTGACTCACTGCTCACTCTAGGAGTTCGATTCTGAATGGTTCAAAGTTGACTCAGCCTTCCATTCTTCTGGTCGGTAAAATGAGGACTCAATTGTTGTGAGCAATATGCTGACTCTGTAAACCACTTAGAGAAGGCTGTAAAGCATTATGAAGTGGTATATAAGTCTAAGCATTTGTCAAGCCCAAAATTGTCATAAGTGTAGCCATTTTAGTTTGTCTTAGTATATATTCTTTTTCCTATTTTCCCTGTGGTAGTCATGGGGGGAAAAGTTGCAGGCTTGACACATTCCTAAGGTGGAAGGAGTGGAGATAAAGAGAGTGTTATGGCTAGGTGATCTTCTTTCCCGTGGGAAATGAGCTGTCTGGGCTTGGGGTCCTGGAGGTGGAGATTTATGACATCAAGCAACATTGTATTACTTCTATTGGAGAATGTGACTTTTGGGGGCTGTTTCTAACTTTTAATATTGTGGGGTAATTCCACGTTGGGTCAGATCCGGAATTACCATGGACTTTGCCAATTTGATGTTTTCCTAAATAAAAGAAATATTTTTGAAGATGAACTTTGTTATTTTTCTTTTAACCTGGATTTCATTATTTGGAAACCTGACGTGTTTATTGCTTATTATTGCTAAAGTCTAAATATGCTATGTCCACAACATTTTGGTCTACTAATTTAGTCCCTTTGTCAAAGAATGAAATAAGATTGGTTTGGATTGTTTTTTCAAACCCATGCTGTCTACTAGTTATGATTTTTGGGTTTTTTTTGTCCAGTATCTTCCCGGGTATTGATGTTAGGCTGATTGGTCCGTAGTTTCCTGGTTCTGTCCCCACCAGCTTTTTTTTAAAGATGGGAATCACACTAGCTCTTTTCCAATCCTCTGTTAGGTCCCTAGTATTCCAGGATTTTTGAAAGATATGGTACAATGGCTCTCAGATAATATCTACCAGCTCCTTCACATTATTTCGCGAATAAAAAGACAAAAGTAAAAAGAGAAAGAAATGTTTGTGGAATTTCACAGAGACTATGGAAGTTTTTTATGATAAAAATTGATGGAAGAACTTTTTCTGTCTGTCTGTCTGTCTGTCCGTCTATCTATCGTAGTACCTCTTACTGGATGATATCTCCAATACGATGTTTATTAATGTTCTAAAAATCTAAAGTAAATCTGTTACAGATCAAAAGCTCTAATATTTTATACAGCTCCTAGAAACTAATGTTATCTAAGGGAGCTAAAGATAAGGGATGAATGAAAAATAATGCTTCTTTCCCTATAATTTTAGTTAAAATATAGATATTTCTAGATGAAATAGAAAATAATCCTTCAAATGAGCTCTTTGGTTACCAGTATTTTTCTATTCACACAAATAAACAGAAACATTAAAAATATATTGCTTTAATTGAATGAAAAATGGAAGCCTCCTGGTACCAGATTAAATGAAATAAGACTATGAGATCAAACTTTGCAATTATCTCTTAATGGTTCTTGAGATAAGCATTTTCATGTTGCATTTCGTGCTTTACAAATCTGCTTAATCGTTGTTTCAAAGTTTCAGGGTTGTACTGTGCTTGGAGTTGAGACTGCTGCCAGGAACAAGGAAATCATATGAATAACATCATCGACATTCCAAACAACTAAATAAGAGTTTTTCCACTGAAGTTTAAGTTCTGATTCTCCACTCTACCTCCACTCTCCTACCGATGAATCTTTGTGATAATATTCCATGGGCTGGCACTTTGTTTACCTAATCCTATCACAATGCTATGATAAAATTTCTGCTCTTTATTCTCAAGTATGACAACAGCTGATGGCAAATTTAACCTTAGACTGTCTACTATTGACCTCAGCCCTTTCCTAAGAGGTCTGTAGAGGGCGTGCATAAGCGCTTTCTTTTATTTTTTATTTTTCTTATATGTATCCATGTATTCATAACTATGTTTTTACTCATACCTATTATCTTGCAAGCAACTGACAAAAATAAATAAATAAAATAAATAAAAAAATGTCAACTTTTGAAGCTTTCATCTCTGCCATCCTCAGGTGAAAAAAATCCATCTTGCTTAAACTTTCTAATACTGAAGTACATAAATATTGTGACCAACACATTCCGTTGAAACGTTAAAGCTGACAGCAATTTCCCTGTGAATGATGCACCAATTATTCTTAATCTACTCACCAACTTCTTGTGAAACTCATCAGATGTTACCATAGGTTGGCCCTTTTGTTCCTGATCTAACAAATAAACTATTCCCTCTCTCTCATTTTTATAAGTTTGAATCAAAAACTGCAGAGTACTCACATCAACAGGGTCATCACCATTAAAACCTACATTTGGCAGTAAATTTTAATTGGATCAAGGACTATTAATTCAAACATGGCACCTTGTGTAAAGCCCAATAAATATTCAGGCTTCCATTTCATGAGCAATAAGAATACCACCTTCTTTCACAACAGCTTTTCACAAATTCAAGTGAAAGAACAATTTCTAAAGAACATGTCAGAATTGCAGTACTGTCATCTGTGAGTGATTTATAACTTTAGATGCATTACTTTTCATTCAACCATTGTAGATTAATCTGATCTTCAATAGGTATTATGCCGGTAAATTAAAAAAAAGTTTTGAAAACATTTGTATATGTCAAAATCTGGAGAAATTAAAGATATAAGAAAGAAGATCCATGGAAACATAGAATATTGACTGTTCTATAGAGTAAAGGATCATGGAAATTATATTTCAATTTGCAAAATGAATAGAGCTTTTGTTGGACTGACAACCAAGAGGTATTATGCTGTAGCTAAAATGTTTTTATATTACAATAGGTGCATACAAATACTGTAGGTATATTACAGAAGCAGAAAATATCATTCCATGAAATTGGGCTTTGAATCATCCCAGTCAAGAAAATGACATAGTAAAGAAAGGAACACATACATTTCCCTCTTTTGTCCCTGCCCAACCCCCAAGTATGCTCCGCCCCAAAAAGGAATCTTTCATTGTCAGATCAGCATATGATCCTACAAATTATAATGGAAGTAACATATAGAAATGTCTAGAACTGAAATGGCCCTTTGTTGTACTGAATATGATGCATTCTTGTTTTAATCAACAATTATCTTCTTTTTAAAGTTATTTCTTTTCTAATGGTCATTTATTTGTAAAACAAAACAAACCAGAAATTCACGTTTTTGCTGTTAAAAACCATCTCAAATCAGGTTTTATTTAAAACTATAACACCAGCAGAGCTATTCTTCTGAATAATTAAACACATATTTCTTATAGACATATCTCATTCAGAATATGCTTTATAATGCTTGTAATAGTATTACAGAGGTCATTGCAGAACACAAATGCTAAATATATACCAGCCAGAAAATAATTAAAATTTGGAAATGGAGAAAAGGAGGACCTTAGTTTTGTTCATTGGGGAAAGGTTCATTCTCTACTACCCACATTTGTCAACAGACATATAAAAACCAGCCAATGACTCAACAATTTTAACTATGGTATAGGATGGAAACAGCATTGGTTGCAGTTTTGGATGAACTCTGGTGAGAATGCATCCAGTTTTGCCCTATTTGGTCTGTGGTTTTTGATCATTCTGGGCAGTAAGGTGTTATGCTGGTTCACTTCCTTCTTCAAAGCTGATTTCAGTCAGTGGTGATTGGGAGGAGAGCTACCGTCCTCAGCTCTTGCTATGTGATGTGGCCCAGGATTCCGTACTCTCTCGCCTTCTGTTTAACAACTACATGAGGCCATTGGGTGAGCTCTTCCATCAACATGCATGGCGACATGCAGCATGCTAATGATATCTAATTGTACATATCTACCTCAGCCAACTAAGTGATGCTGTGAACATCTTTATTTGATGCCTGGAGTTCTGAAGGTCTGGATGAGGAACAACATACTGAACCCTGGCAAGACTGAGTAGCTTTGGGTTGGGGGGGGTTCTGATTATGCCACTTTTGGTACTGGTAGCATTGCCCCAGAGAGACCATGTGAACAATCTAGGGTTCCTTCTGGACTCATGACTCCTGCTCAGGTGACAGTTGTGCTAGGATGGCCTGTGCGCACTTTCGTATTGTGCAGTAATTACACTTATTCCTAGATTGGAGGGTTCTGCTCACTATCACTCATGTTTAATCACTTCCTGTTTGGTTTCTCTAAGTCAGGGGTTCCTAACCTGGGGTGCTCGCACCCCCTGGGGGTGCGAGACGATATTCCAGGGGGTGCGAGAAAAGTCCAGGTAAATAATAGGATATTGGCTATATGTTGGCATTTTTATTTATTATGCAATGGATTAACTTTGTTTTCATTTTAGAGTTAAGTATCATTATTTAGTGGCCGTCACATACATAGCTGAAAAGATTCAATACTACCATATATTTAACACATTCAGTAGTTCTTAAAGTCTAAATTTCAGGGGGTGCGAGGTTCGAGTGAAATTTCTTTAGGTGTGCGGGGCGAAAAAAAGATTGGGAACCACTGCTCTAAGTGACTCTACATGGAACTTTCCTTAAAGAACATCTGGAAGCTTCAGCTAGTGCAAAATGCAGTAGCATGGGCAGTTATGTGTGCTTCTAGATGGGTACACATCACATCTCTGCTTTGTATGCTGCATTGGTTTCCAGTTTGCTTCCAGGTTCAATTCAAGGTGCTATTTATTTATCTTTAAAACCTTTCATGGCACAGGGCTAAGTTATCTGAGGGACCACCTGTCCTTGATTACATCTGCCTGCCCCATCAAACCTGGCAGAGAAGGCATGCTGCAGGCCCTATCTGCCAGGGAATTACATCTGTTGGATGCCAGGATGTATCCACAATGCCCATTTTGTGGAATCTTCTTTCCCAAGAAGTGAGATTAACTCAGTCCTTTTGCAAGTCCTTCAAGATCTGGCTATATTATCAGGCCTGGGGGTTCCTGGAGACTGGGAGATTTACTTATTTAATTTATATGCCACTCTTCTTACAGTCAAGCAGCTCTGGGAAGCTTGCAATGTCATAAAAGCAAAAGTAAAAAAAAAACATTAAAATATTAAATATTAAAATCAACAGATATTAGGTAAATTAGAAACCATGATACAACACAGTGGGAGTGGCATTTTTTTCCTATTCCTTTAGCCATCTCCACTGTGGAAAGTCCCCATTGGACCCTAGGTCAATTAATAGGACCAGGTTTTGAGGATCTTTCAAAAGGCCTAGAGGGAGTTGGGAGCTTATGTCACCTTGGTGGGCCCAATGCTCCAGAGAGTGGGAGGCATGTCAGAAAAGACCCTTTCCCTAGACTCCACCAACCAGAATACTTTGACTGATTGGATCCACAGCATGCCACTTCTGCCATTTTGTGATGGTTCCTTACTGTGGTTATTATCGTCCTCTCCTGTTTTATGTGCATTCTCAATGCTTATTTTTTAATCGTGATTGTTTTTATGTATTTCTAATTAAATGCTGTATTCTGCCCAGAATAACTTTCATGTGAGATGGGTTACTATACAAATATCATAAATAAATAAATAAATAAACAAACAAACAAATGAATAAATAATCTCTAATGTGTGGTTCTATAGATGTGTTTGGCTTTATTTTTTGAGGATGGGAAAGTTCACACATAATCAGGAAACATTTGGGAAGACTGTACTAGATGAACTGTCCATACAGTTTGGGTAAATTGTTATTCCATTGAAAACTGAGGCATGTACAGTAATGTGGCAGGTATACCAGTGATACACTTAATAGTATGGATTCAGGTTTAACCAGTTAGAGAAGGCATACTGAAATCACTCAGAATTATAGAATGTCAATAATATCAATGGATCTAAATTGACTAAAGCTAAATCCAATTCCTGTTTCTTCTTCATTAAAGATGAATTTAACAAACTGTTGAAGATAAAATTACCTAACTGCAAGTAAAATATTTAAGTGTAAAAAAGTAAACATTTATATCAAAACTAAGCAAGATACAAAGATGCATGGCCATAAAAGCTACCTCTCTTTGTCCACAACAGCCTGGCTTCATGTTATCAAAAGAATAGGATTTGATCTATTAAATATTAGTAAATACCTTAAGAAAATCTTATAGCACTGTTTCTATCAGAGAGACACTTAACCTAATTACATTACATTAACATGGTAGATAACTTTAGGACATACAGCTATTGTATCAAAATTGAAATCTATGAAAATTGAACATCTTTCCAGTATTTCATGCCTTAAGAAGAAGATTGTGACTTGTATGATATGTGTCTCTTTGCTTTTAGGTCATTCATTTCAAAGTTAAAGGACTGTAAAATACTTTGTGAAACAAAAAGAAAAGAGAGATGTTCATTTAAACTTCAATTTTTTTGAAGACTTTCAGGATTAGAATGTAATATAAATATATGCTGTACAATGACAGCTCTTAATAGTGCAATGTCTATGTCCATGATGGCAAACCTATGGCATGTGTGCCAGAAATGGCATGTAGAGTCATCTCTGAGGGCATGCAAGCTGTTGCCCCAGCTCAGTGCTACTGTGCATAAGCACACACCTCCCGCCAGCCAGCTGATTTTCAGGTATCTTCCACGCATGCATGGGAGATGTGGCACATGCAGGAGATGTGTGCGTATGCATGTGGGGGAGAACAGGGATCCCGTGCGCATGCGCAGGGGACATGGGAAAGTAGGGGGTCCCGCGTGCATGTACAGGGTGGGTGGGGGGAGCATGGGGTACCATGAGCATGCACAGGGGGGTGGGAGAGCATGGGGGACTCGCACATGCATTGCATTATGGGTGCACATGCACACACTTTTGGCATGTAATGACAAAAAGGGTAGCCATCATTGGTCTATGTCATTCGTGCTTAGGTATTTTACAATTATGTAATTATTGCTGCTTAAGAATTTTCCAGTGACTAATCAATACTGGATGTGAAAATTAGAAACACAGACCATAACCTCTTTGGTAAGGTAGAAAAGAAATATTTTAAAGTCTACTTGATTCCTTTGGCACGAAACAATTAAAATTAAATCATATAAAATCACAAACATCCCATAAGGATTGCATCATCCTTTGTAGTTCAAGTCTGGAGGGAAGAATTAGGTTACCTTTTTAGTTAGTGGGACTTGAAGAATGTTGGTGTCTGCTCAATTGTATATGAAATGCTTAAATTACAGAAGACTGAGAGACCCTCAAAGAACTAGTCATATACAATAAAGAACTTTATAAGTAACAATCATTACCTTGAATTGCATCCAGAAGTCTACTAGTAACCTGTACAACTTCCATTCTGAAGCATGCTAATAACTGTCTCTGCTGCTATATTCTAAACCACCTGCATTGCTGAGATGCAGCTCTAAATAGGACAGAGTAAAATAGCTCAAATGTGACACATAACCCCCATGTGTTGGATCTTGATGACTAGGAGTGGATTGAAATTCCAAGCTTTGAAGTTTCACTGTCAACCTGGTGATGAAATCTAGCAACCTAAGAAGGGATGTGGCTCCTTAGCAGATAGCAGGATAGGCCAGTACCACAACAATAAAGTGCTGTTCTGTAGCACTAAATCTTAGCTAGAGAAGCTCATACCTGGTTATCTTCTTAACACATCTCTAAAAGTTATTAAACTCTTACCAAATATTGTACTGAAGAGATGTTTTGGAAATAAGATTTTCAGAGTTTTCAGAGTTAGATAAAGTGAAAGTGCACATAAGCTTACCAAATTCAATCTTCTTTCCTTCCTTCCTTCCTCCTTCTCTCCCTCCCTCATAAAACATCTCCTATTTCTTGATTTCTAAAAGCAAATTTATCAAGCATCAGTACATCTTACTTTACAGTGTCTGTTTAATATAACTTTTCATATTAATAAGAGAAAATATGAAATATATTTGAATTGGGCTATGCTATTGACAAAACTAATTAAATAACTGACAATTTACTATCTTAATGGAATGCTAAAGCTGTCATTCCAAACAAATTTTTAGTAGTGGAACAATATTATTACTAAGATTCCTGAAGATGATAAAAATATAGTGTATCTGATGGACACTACACTTTTCAGACTTGTCAAATTATTTCAAAACACTTCCTTTTTCTGTAACTTTCTTCCCTACTTACATGATAGAATAAATGACAGCCATCTTTGAAAAATAGTTTGAGAAGGATGCTAAAATGTTTTTTTTAATTTGTAGAAGGCAAATATTAATGAAATTAACGTAAGCTAAACCTAACCTAAGCTAAAATTCAAATTTCATTTATTTCATTATATTTATTTTATTTATTTATTAATAGCTTCAGAACTAGCTTGGTATTGGTAATACAGGAATATTACAAATATATCACATACAATTCTGCTCTTTTGATGTCATAAATGATTATTTATTCTCTGTTACTACCACATTGTCTCTACTGGTTTTTGCACAGTGCATCCTGTTATATAGCAATTCTATAAAGATTTCATTTGAACTATGTTCTAGACTATGAACTATGTTCAGCTATTTACTGAGGAGCCAAGGAATAAAGGAAAACTCAAAAAATAGTTAAGAAAAAAAAAGATGAAATATAACTGGAGGACTGAATCAGGATTATTTTTTTGAAGAAGAAAGGGCATTCTCAGTAACAGACACTTCCCTTGAAAATAATCTATTCTCTGAAGTCAAGATGGCCTACAACTGTTTACTTTTTAGTAAAGCAGACCAAAACCATCCTCTTCCTCAGGGCTTCGTAGGGTGGTTTAACAGATTTTTAAAATATTTGATGCTTTATTGATTTTTATTGATGTTTTAATATATGTAAGTTGTAACCACCTTAAGTTGTTTGAGTGGGTAGTATAAAATATTCCAGAAAATCAGAAATGACTATAAAGAGATTCCTTATTTTCTATTTTAAATGTGCCCATACCTATGGAAAATTAATAACAATCCAAAACCAGATATATTATGTATCAACATTAAGTTTGGTTTGGCCCACAATCTTACATTCAATTTGGATCTCAACAGCATAAATAGCACAGAATAAGCACTTTGTGGCTGCATAAATTAATGATTAATCATGCTTTGCAACCAGTAAGAAAATAAGAGAAAGGGATACTAGAAGTCCATCTATGTCAATTTAAAACAGAATGTTAAAAATAATCAAAACTAATTGTGGTGGAAACCAAGCCGAGGATTTCCACACTAAAGTCAACTTGAGATAAATATGTATGCAGTTACATAAACTGTATAGCTGAAACAAGATGGAATTGCTTCAAATTATATCAAAATCAAAATCAGAAAGAACCTTTGAGGCAACTTGGTGATTTTGTATAAACAAAATGGCACAGATAATGCCTGCCTATGCCTTCAGTAGCCTTGCTCTGTGGAAATTATCCACTTACTGCTGTTCAAAGGAAGCTGAAAAGAGAGATAGAAGTTTTGAAATATGAAACAAAATGACAACTAATTATTTAGGAACAATAAACACAAACTTGGAGAGAAGATTTTTTTTTTTTGCATTACACTACCAGTCATATGAAAAGAAGATACACTTGTGATATAAAACTACAAAATTGGATTTGTACAATATTTCTCAATGTTAGCAAATATAAGATGTGTGGACTTCACCTGCCAATATAGTTCAGGAAATTGAACTATGGAAATTGAAGTCCTTACGTAATAAAATTGTCAAGGCTGGAAAACACTGGATTTGAATATTCTGAACCATATTCAGCTATGAAGGAAAACACTTGAAAAACTGACATTAAAACTGACATTATTAATCCTAAAAACACTCCCAACAGCAAATATTCCTCTATCAAAATTTCCAAATATATCTAATACTATATAAATCTTACCTTAATTGATATAGTCATCCAAATAATTAAAAGAAATTGCATTCAGCTTCAGCAAAATCCTCTGGATACATGTAATTTTTCATCTAATTAACAAGATGGAATTATTTTTAACCTCTTATTGAATATTAGATACTTATTACCTATATAATAGTATGAAGATGAAGCAGTATACATTTATTTATATCCAAGACTGAACCCAGAGAGCAAGTTTGAAAGTAACAGAACTCTGATTGTAAGACTGGCTGCTATAGCTTTAAGAAAAACAAAGGAATGTAAAGTCCATCTTTAAATGGATGAAGGCACTGAACTGAAACATTCCTTGGATATCTCCACCTACAAAAAAGTCTAATTATGGTTTTCACAGAAATCAATGAAAGACAGATGCAATAAAAGCAGTTCTGTATCTTCAAACTGAACTCCAATTAACATCCATCAGGAATTTCCAGCTGTCTAAAAAGAATCGTCAATCAAGAGAAAGTCTCTATGCAAAGCACCTTTGAGAGAAGCATCAAAGACCTAGACGGAATTCTTGCAGAAACATCACATTCTCTGCTTCTGCAGGCAAGGAAGTTGGGGGTCGGGGAATAAAGGTTGCTTGAAGAAAATACAAGAAGGAGTTGTTTTTCTTTACTCAGAAGTCAATTTCCTACATTTGGTATAAGTATTTTGATTTAGCATAGTGACATGATAGTTGTTAATTATAATTTACAATGGCAGTGCTTGCAAGAAAAAAAGAAAGAAAGAAAACATACCCATAAAGGAATTTATTAGGAATTTCCTAATATCCTCTTTGACACTTTTAGTTTGCTGATTTTGTTATTCTTAGCAAAGGAGTAGCCATTGGCTCAACTGATATTTGAAAGCACTTGAAATAAATATTAAATGTAATGAAGTCTCTCAAGACATATTAAGGAAATAAAGCTCAACGCACCCCACCCCCCAAAAAAACATTCATCAACTCAAATAATCAATACTACAAAAAGGCATCAAACTTGATAAAAAGGAGGCAAACTTGATAAAAAGATAACCAGCAAGAATATTGGAAAAAGACCATGAAGGTTTGTTAGTTCTCATGCATCACAAAAATGGTATAAAAGGAACATATGAGAATGTATAAGATACATTACTATTATATAGCAGCAATAATATTCAAGTATTTTATACTGTTCATATTTTAAGTGATCTGAAATATCGCTATATAGAATGTACTGTAAAACCTTTTGGAATTTTAGAGTAATTTTCAGCTCAAATGCTGAGGAAATTAGCATTAAATATAAAAATACAGTAAAATGCAGATAAGATAAAAAATAAACATTTTAAAGTGCATTTAGAGAAAATATACATAGGGTGAATATTTGTCAAACATATTTTAAATAATATGCTGTTTGTTTTGTTGTTCTTTGTACCTTGAGGATATAGAAATGGAATATGACAAATACACTGTATAGACAAATCTACATCTAGTTTACCATCTTCCTCATTGCATTATCCTACAGTAGGAGATAACGTTTTTATATTAGAATAGCCACTGAAATTCGGGAAAAAGTCTAGCAAATAAATCCACCCCAGATCCTTTTAAGAAACTCATATAGGACATGACTTTCAAAACATGATATTTGAGGACAAAAATAAAATTAATGAAATTTGCTATTAAGTTTTCATAAAAACCAGGTAAATAGTAGAAGCACTTAAGATGAAAACTTTGTGCACACATTGTACCACTGAGTAGATTTGCTGATAGTTAATAAACACAATAATTGAAATTTTGCTTGTTATTTATTATTAATAATAAGCTAATTACTCTAAAGGTCCATATAAATTCATATAAATAGGTTACTAATGTGTGAAAATGACCCTGGGAGATGAATTAACTCATTAGTTGATTAGTTCTTATTAGTAATTATCCTTTCCTTTGAGAGTATAAAGATTCCCCATAAGTAAAATAGCATAGCCAACATAGTCTGATAATATTCTTAAAAGAATCATTTTTCAATTATGCCAAGAGATGTTCTGGCATGGCTTAGTAAGCTGAGTTTTCTTGGCTATACGATGTTGGGAGGAAGTGAAATCCATATCATTCAGAGAAAATTCTATATCTCAAATGGCATTTTTAAAAAATTAAATATTTTATCTAAAAAAATGGTGTCAATAAATATCTATAGGGAATAAGAACCATTCAAATCTTTGGTTAATGTTGCTAACCCTAACCTTAACTTGTTGATATATAGGCAATAATTTCCCAATTCTACCACTGTTATTAGCACCTATTAAGGGCTTATCCTATGTTGTGGTTAAAAACACAAATGTAATTTAGCTGGATACATGTAGAAAGGAATCATACTATGGTTTAGTACTTGAAATTATTATATATTATTTTTTTTTCATTTAAATACAAAACAGTTAAAATATATCACGAAGGATCATTTCCTTATATTTTTAGTTTCCCACACACGTTAATGTACAGGAAAAATTTACTTTAATGGACAAGAACAGTAACAACAACAAAAAGAAGAAAATAATAACTGACATAGGGAAAAAATTGTGTCAGTACACAATCCAATCTATCCTCAATGTAAAAATCATCTACTATATCATAAAACATAATGCATTTGTTCTGATTTACTCTTTTCTAGGACAGAACCCACTTCATTAAATGCATAAGTGATCAATAAACTGAATAGTTTATGCATCCTGAAAGAGTGAAGATAAAAAAGATGTAATTTTTTAAAAAGAAGTGAGCTATTTTTAGTATTAGTACACCACCTGAGCCTTTATATTGGTGTGTTTAATTTGCAAGTTGTTCAGAACAAACTAAAACAGGGTTTGGTTGCATTGGTGGCATATGAGCAAAATTTGCCCAAAAGTAAAAGACTGCCAGGCCTGTCCCAGCTTGGCATTTAGGAAAAAAAAGAACCTGGACCCCATTTGTAGTGAAAAGCTATACTTTTACTAAAAGCCAGATCTAAGGATTCCTGTGTAAACCCAGTAACTTTCTCATCTCCCACACCCTTGGTCATCTTGTTAGTGTCCAATAAAGTTCAAACCAGTTGTTTTGGTAACAGTTGTAAAGTTTACGCCTCTTTGGTGGCATCTGCATTCTGTTCCCATATCCGTGTCCTTGGACCATTGAACCATTGTCTCTGGTTGGCATTTCTGGCTCCTGTCATCTCCCTTCCCTATATCCTCCCATCCCCCCAACCCATAATTTATGGCAGGATGCCATCAAAGTGAAGCAGAGATGCAGCAGTGTGATGGTAGATGGAACAACTAGTAACCAACAACACTAGACTAAACAACTGCCTCGACCTCATCTTCTGCAATAGTTTGAATTTAATTTACGGAATACAAACTAAAGAACCCTTTTCCAGCAGTGACCACAATATGATTGACTTTTGTCTCAACATACGTCCACACAAAAACCACCACAATGATGTGATCCCCAATTATAATTTCAAAAAAGGCAACTATGATCTTATAAACAACGATCTCTCATCCCTTGATTGGCAATCTCTATTCACTGGATGCAATACTGTTGAAGACCATTACAACATATTTTTACTTGAAGTCAAAAGAGTCATCAAACTATATGTACCAATAACAACTCCCAAAACAAAACAAAAAAACAGATTGCCCATAACAATAAGGAAACTTCAATCCAAAAAGAGATCACTCCGCGGAAAAACAAATCTGGTCACGTTGCCAATTTCAAAAGCCGATACAAAAATTTATGCCACCAAATAAAGACCGAATGCACCAATTATCACATTAAACAAGAGGAAAACCTTCTAAGCACCAATTCCACCAGTGCTTTTTACAATTTTGCAAACAACAAACTAAAAGATTCAAGGTCCATCCCACCCCTGATAGGACCTAATGGTAAAGACTGCAACGATGACACCATTAAAGCCAACATCTTTAACACATTTTTTGGCTCAGTATTTGTAAACAGCAATGGATCATGCCCAGTATTTCCTAGCCGAACCACAGATAACTACAATGATCTAATACATATCGATTTTACAGAAGACAATATTGAAAAAGCACTATGCAATCTAAAACCATCTCTATCTATTGGACCGGATGGAATATGTGCCTATTTCTTAAAAAAGCTATCCACTGCCATAGCCAAACCTCTAAGCATAATCTTTGAAAAATCTTTCAGGACCAGTTCCTTGCCTAACCTATGGTCACAAGCCACAGTCATCCCCATCTTCAAAAAGGAGACCCTTGCCTAGTTGAAAATTACAGACCAATCTCCTTATGCTGCGTCACCTGTAAAGTCATGGAATCAATTATTAACCAATCCATCATCCTCCACTTAGAGACAAACAACCTACTCTCCAATAAACAATTTGGTTTCAGAAAAAAACTATCCTGTAATCTGCAACTCTTACACTGCAAAAACATATGGACTACACAACTTGATCAGGGCAAAACAATAGATGCAATCTACATAGACTTCTGTAAAGCCTTTGATTCAGTGGTACATGACAAACTACTCCTAAAAATAAAATCCTATGGTATCTCTGGACAACTGCATAACTGGATAGAAGCATTCCTGTCAAACAGACAACAAATGGTCAAAATTGGGAGTGTCCTATCAAATTCTGTACCTGTCAATAGTGGTGTCCCCCAAGGCAGTGTTCTAGGACCAACTCTCTTCATACTCTACATAAATGACCTCTGTGATCATATGAAGAGCAACTGCGTTCTTTTTGCTGATGATGTAAAGCTGTTCAATACCACAGACAATACTGCTACCCTTCAAAAAGATCTTGACTGTGTATCAGAATGGTCAAACAAATGGCAACTTCAAATCTCAACAAATAAATGCTCTGTCTTACATATTGGCAAAAAAATCCGAAAATAAAATACAAGCTGAATAGTCAAGATCTTGTTGATGATCCAAGCTCTGTAAAGGACCTTGGAATACTCACCTCTAATGATCTAAGTGCTATAGCCCACTGCAACTACATAGCCAAAAAGGCATTAAGAGTTGTTAACCTAATCTTACGTAGCTTTTTCTCTGGTAATATCACACTACTAACTAGAGCATACAAAACATTTGCTAGACCAATACTCGAATACAGCTCATCAGTCTGGAACCCACATTACGTATCTGATATTAGCACAATTGAGAAAGTCCAGAAATATTTCACAAGAAGAGTTCTCCACTCCTCTACTCGTTGTAGAATACCTTATGCCACCAGACTTGAAATTCTAGAACTAGAAAACCTTGAATTACGCCGTCTTCAGTCTGATTTAAGCATGGTATATAAAATCATACATTGCAATGTCCTACCTGTCAATGAATACTTCAGCCTCAACCATAACAACACAAGAGCACACAACAGATACAAACTCAAGGTTAACCGCACCAAGCTTGATTGCAGGAAATACGACTTCAGCAACAGAGTGGTCAATGTCTGGAATACTCTACCCGACTCTGTAGTTTCTTTGCCAAACCCCAAAAACTTTAACCTTAGACTGTCTATTATTGACCTCGCCCCTTTCCTAAGAGGTCTGTAGGGGGCGTGCATAAGCGCACCAACGTGCCTACTGTCCCTGTCCTATTGTTTCTTTTATTTTTCTTTTATTTTTCTTATATGTACCCATTTCATGTATTCATAACTATGTATACACTTATACTTATTATCTTGTAAACAATTGACAAATAAAATAAAATAAATAAAATAAAAAATAAATAAATAGATCTGACACAGGCATTCTGGGAATGTCACTTTTGTCATGGATACATTAAACCTGGTGATATACTCTGCTCCTTCTTTACCTTACTTAAAAGCATAATGTTAACACTTTAATAGACTAAAAACATGAAAGGCAGTGGAGATCAATGGAAAGTATACCTGTTGATCAACATATGGAAGACTGTAACTTAGAATGTAAGAAGAATATATATAAACATCAAAATTGGTTATTGAATTAATTTTAAAAATTATATACACTGGTTGCGAAATGAAGAGAAAAGGGACAGGTGCAAGAGATGTGAGTATGAGAGTACAGGTCCTGGGTTGAACACACTATTTATATTGTTAAGTGAGGCATCTGTTCAGTTAATTTTTGCAATCTTTCTTGCCCCAGTTGTTAAGTGAATCACTGCAGTTGTTAAGTTAGTAACATGGTTGTTAAGTGAATCTGGCTTCCCCATTGACTTTTCTTGACAGAAGGTTGCAAAAGGTGATCACATGACTCCATGACACTGCAACCATCATAAATATGAGTAAGTGGCCAAGCATCTAAATTTTTACCACGTGACCATGGGGATGTGATGATTGTATGTGTGAAAAACGCTCATAAGTCACTTTTTTCAGTGTCATTGTAACAGTCACTAAATGAACTGTGTTAAGTCAAGTTCTACCTGTATAGAAAAAGTGATTGGAAAGCTTGGGAAAAATGAATGAGTAACAGCAGTGATTGTTGCTAAGTATCTGCATAGAAAATGTCAGTTCTCTATACTATGAATATAACTATATCCACTGCAAAGGCATGAATGTAAAATCAAGGTAGATTTGATTGCTTATGATATAAGATGGACATAATTAGTGAGAATGAAAGGATGATGAGAAGTTTTCTTTTAAGAAATGGGGTAGGTCATTTTTTGGTAATGCCGTAAGTATATGGAAGAAAAGGAAAATAATGAAAAGAAGTTAATGAAAACTAAAAACAACAATAGAAAGAGTATGTAAGAGTCTTGCAAGAAAGGGTATTAATCTGAATAGAGAATTAAAAGATGTTATAGAAACTGCTTGGAAAGAAGTGAAAATAATTGTTTTCAAGTGCCATAGAAGTGGGTGAAAATTAAATTAACAGAAGCTAAGAAAAAGGAAAAAAATAAAGAGAATAAGGTTGAGAACACATAAAAGACAAAAAGTGAGGATGAGAAACAGATATTGCATAATGTATATAGAAAGAAAAATATTTTCAAAAATGTCAAAAACAACAAGGAACAGGCAGAGGAACAAAAGTAGATGTTGTGATAATTCATATTTTTCAAAAGAAATGAAAATGATTATATATAAAAGTATATTGGGCATTTTAGGACAAACACAAAAGTCTAAATGCAGCCAAAATGGATTATGTAATATATGGTATTGTGACACTAGAAAAGAGGATGTGTTGAAAGGAAGGGGAGACAAAGGAAGTCTTGTCTTGACTCCTGCAGCTTTCAGCCAGGGTGAAAAATGCATTATTAAAAATTACAGCCAAGAACTGGAAAAATATTTCTAAAATATATTCAGTATGGGTATTGTTTGACATTTAAACCATCGTTTCTATCACCATTTGTTTACTACCACATATTCTCTGTAAGCTTATATAATACTTGAGGAGAAAACCAGCGTTACTTATATTCTAGGTGGCATTCTGCTACATTTTGAGTGGGAAAAAGGCATTTTTTCGTCAAAAACCCCTCTGAATTTGAATCTAATTACTGATCACTTATGCTGGTATTATAAGTTAGAGTAGATTCTAGGATATAGTACAATCATAGTAGGTATTCTTAATATCAGAAAAAACAGAAAAATGTATAGGTAAGGTTTACTCAGAAATTGTAATGAAAGAGTTCTAATAGACATAAATGAGATTTAAAGAATATACAAATAGTATACTGAAACTTTACAAAGGGTTTTATATAATAAAACCAATTTAGAAAAAGGATATAGTTCTCCAAGCTGAATTAAATAGTAATGTATTTGAATGAATAGGGCCAGTGTTAAACAGAAAGGAACCAGCAGCAGATAAAATAACCATTAAAGTTTAAGAAATGTGTTGGTTAAACTTCTAACAGCTCTGTAATAACAAATATATAATCAAATAATATAGCCAGAAATTGGAAACAATATGTGAGTACAGCCATACCAAAGGAGGGAGATGGAGAGAATATGTGAATTTATTTATTCAATTGCTATAGCTGACCGTCTCAATCAATGACTCCAAAAGAATAAAACAATTAAAAGTCTGTAGAGACTGAGAATTTCTATAGATTTTTATCCCCAATTTGGGATGAACACTTTTTGAATGGTGTGGAAGTATAAATGGATCGCAGACTACAGGAAATAGAATCACTACTCGGGTGACCCTGAGGACACAGATAAGCCTCTAAGTGCTTCAACGACCCTCTAAAAGAAGGATTGTAAACTTGATTTCACTGAGTGCCGCTTCAAGGTTATGGCTGACCTCAGGGCCTGGGAGAGTGTGGCCAGGGTGGATGTGGCCAGCTTCCCTGCCTCCCATCTCCCTTCCTCCTTCCTTCCTCCCTCCTTCTCATGCCCTTCTCCTCCCTCCCTCCCTCCTTTTCTCCTTATTCCCATCTCCTTCCTTCCTTCCTCCTTCCACTCCCCTTCCTCCTTCTTTCCTCCTCATTCCCATCTCCTTCCTTCCTTCTTCTCCCTTCCTTCCCTTTCCTGGGGGTGAAGGAGATTCCCCCCATCCCAGCTTTTAAAAGTGGCCTTTATTAAGAGCCGGGAATGCCTGGTCAGATACCCTCTGCTTGTTTTTTCCCAAAAGAAAAAGAGAGAAATCACTGACCCAGGGTCAGCAACCTAACTTTTTAAGGATTTGAAAAACCGCTCTTTTAATTTTGGAGTCTTGCTGTTTGGGACAACCCCATCCCTCTTCCCAGCACCTCCTTTGTTTCCAAGAAAAAAAGAAACCAGAGGAAGGGAGAAGAAGAGGAAAAGAAAACACACACACACATGCACAGAGGGGAGATGAATCCAAAGTTGGAGAAGGGACCCTTAAAAGCCCAAGTGCCTCCTCCACTCCCACCGCCTTTTCTTCCAAAGGAAAAATCCCCCAGCCCAGAAAAATGCCTCCAAATCTGGAGAGTCGTGCTGCAAAGCAAGGAAAACGAGGAAAAAAAACCTAGCAACTTTAAAAACCCAAGTCTCCTTCTTCCCCACATGGCTGCTTCCGAACTAAAGGAGACAAGCAATTGAGCAGGGAAGCCAGAGTGGGAGAGATCAACTGCCAGCCGGGGCGATGGCAGTCTCGAGGATTTAGCTTTTGGCTCCCCTTTTTCTTCCTTGCTTCCTTTCCTGTGAGCAGCAGGTTTTGGTTTTCTGGGTCTGAGGTTTACTTTCCCTTTCTGGCTTTTCTCACTTCCCAACCAAGGAATGCTGCTTCTTTTGCTGTCTCCCCATAAAAAACCTTCACTTTCTTTCTCCTTTCTTCCTTCTCACCTTCCTTCTTTCCTTTTCGTCTTCCTTCCTTCCTTCCCTCCGTCCCACCTTCTCATTTCCATTTTATTCCTTTCTCTGTGCTCAGGAAGGGACGAGGAGAGGAGGAGAGATTGGCAGCACTGCCAGTGACTGTGTTTACTGCAGCTGTGGCTTTCCCACACCGATTGGGGTGGGAGTGGTCTCAGTGCAAGGGAAACCACATGGGCTGCAAGGCCAAGCCAGTGAGCAGGCCATGGAGGCGCTGGTGGTAGGTGCGGCGCTGATCCGTAACTGGATGGCCTGGAACATAGTGAGCCTCAGATCCGCGGGGCAGTCCTGGAACAAGCTAGGAGCCCTGCCACCTTGGCTCTGCCCCCTGGGAGTGCCTATAGGAGGCAGTGAGTGCCCAGGGGGCGGGCTGAGGCAGCAGAGCAGATCCTCACTGGCTGTCGGGTGGCCCTGCAGATCTAAAGCTGACTGCGTTGTGGCCCAGATGGTGGCCATCAAGTTATAGATTAACACCTGGCTGGCAGGGGCCAGGGCTGAAGTGCCGGGGGCTGGTCCTTTTCTGTTTCAAGGGCAGCCCTGCGGGCCAGATCTAGCCACATCACAGGCCAGACCCAGCCCAGGGGCCTTGAGCTTGACACCCTGTTCTAAAAGGATGCAAATGGGTAGCTGTCTGCAAGGAATATAAATCCTTCTATTCCCCGCTATCCTGTCAGAGCTGAAGAAGCTTCTTGGATGAGAAGCAAAATGTCTTCAAGGAAAAAAACAACTAAGTCCAGCTGCCTCCTGAAAAAGCACTTTGGGGACAATTACATTAAATTAAATACACTGAGTGAAATATGCCAAATGAACAGACAGATTTCAGAAAAGACAGCAGGACGTGAATTCACATAGCTAATTAAGATATATAATGAAAAAAATCAAGATAGTATAAAAAGAATTTACTTTTGTTGTATGGAAAATAGCAGGGCTGTAATTGTGCATATCATCAAAAACAGCTAATGGCTTAACACAGCCTATTCTTCTGAAGAATATTTACAATGAGCAAGAATGGTAAGAACTGAGTTTGGAAAAACAGAATGGTCTAGCATAACAGAGAAGGAATTCCCATATCTGCATCTATTTAACATGTAAAAAATAAAAGAGCTCATTATAAAAATAAATGTGTAAATTAATATTAAATATTAAGAGAAATTTAATGTAAAGCATGTTAAATGAATTTACAGTTGTTGACAAAGAAATTAAGGAGTGAACAGTTTCTTGTGCTCAAGAACAGATGTAGGTAGATTTCACTTAATGACTGGTCATTTAGCAACCATTCAAAGTTATAATTGACCTCACCCCAAAAGCATATGACCCATTTCTGGAGTTTTGAGGCAGCAGCCTCCATGGTCACATAATCACATTTTGTGCACTTGGCTACCAACTTTTTTAGACAGTGTTCCATCATCATAGGACTATGATTTATTACTCAGTTTTCAAATTTTACTATTCAAAACCAGTCTAGTCAAAAAGATCCTTAGGAATGAATGGACTTGCTTACAGCCACTGTATTTGTTTTATAACTGCTGCAATAAAAAGTAGTAAAATCATGTCATTCAGTAGGTGTCTACAGAGCAGGAAAGAACACACACACACACACACACACACACACACACACACACACAAAGAGAGAGAGAGAGAGTGTGTTCATTAGCCAGTGACGATAATGGTCTATGTACAATAATTTTTTCTACTGGGAAATAAATTGAGCATAAGCTGAAGAGCAAGGCTAACTAGGACTTTGTTCTTCCAATCAATAAGCTGTTATATCCATGAAAAGTAAATGCTGCTTAAATAACCTTCACTTACTTTTTACCCTATCGTATTTTGGTTTTATAATCTACATTCTTCCATAGGTATTCATTAAAAAACATATTTATTTGAAATTCAGTATTTTTGATGTCAAAAAGCTGCTATATTGTACTGAATGATGGAGAAAACTTTCCCAATTATTTCTGTGGATATTTGTTATCTGGGTAAACAGTGACATTTCATGTTTGGGTCTTTTAGGAGTAAGAATTTCCTACTTATTATGTTTCAAGTTCGTTTGTAGGTAATGTTACACAACCCCTCCCCCATTTACATTACATACTTTCCATTATAAACCATTAAAATATCAGAAAATAAAACTCTGTAGGACTCTTTTTTATTCACATCCTTCTGAAAGAGAAATTGTTTCAAGGATAGAGAAGCATAAGTTCCAAGTAAAATCAGAGAAGCTATATACTGTATGTTTCCTCAATTTTCATATACTGTAGTATGTTTTATCATATAAGCCTGCTCCTTTATTCAGAACACTCACCACAAATGTGAATATGTGATTTGTGATTCAGGAATTGAAAATCATTTCTACTATGTGTGATACTCATTTGTGTATGTGTCATCAGCAGCAGCCAACCGCCTATCACTTCTTATACTTATTTGCATTAAAAAGTAACTGCTTTGCATTCAATGCTGCTAAATCGAAAAGTTGCTTAGCAACTAACTGGCCCTCACATCAGATAAATCTACTCTCAACAGATGCTGCAGCCTTTGACCTGCTATGAAGTACTCAAGAAAGCACCAAAGGGTAAAGCAGCAGTATAAAATAGTCTTATATTAAGAAATTAATATATTGAGAAGCCACCAAAGCAAATTATTTTGAATAAATGCACATTAAAAACAGAAGAAATATAGTTGCTGGCTGGATACATTTCAGCGAATATGTTAGATTTCACACCTATTACTAGTGAATATAAAAACAAAAAAATATATATGATCAAGGACCCTTTTGATCAGTATCTTAATTTTCTTAAGAGGCGAGGAAAAGAATGACTGCTTCTTGAAATATCCAAAAGCTATTATACCTCTCCAATTGCTCTGATTTCAAATTGAAATTCAAACTGGGTTCAAAGACATAATGAGATTATCCATATGATACAGCAATGGAATGTTTTACATGGACATATATCTGTCTTCAATGATCTGTTTGCTATTCACCATTTATATTCCCCCCCCCCCCAATGTTTTGGAATGACCATGATGATCTATCAATTTTAATAAACCTTATTATTTAGATTTGAGGTTGATTTATGAATTATCATGACTAAATAACATGATAACATTATCAAATGTCAACATAAATGGATCTATTATGAAAACGTAAGGGACAGCATTAACTAAACATGGAGACCCTGCTTTTAATCCTGGGATTACTTATAACAAACCCATGACTATTAGAAATAAAGAACCCTATTAGTACTGAAGTATTTGGATGGAGTTGATGAAACAGTTGTTGAGACACTGAAATGCAACTCTGTCCTTTATAATGTTGCACTACAAGTCTAAAACAGATCTTTTTTGTGACTTCATGAGGTACATGAAGCATTTCGTCATTCTGGTCTTTTGTAACAGGACCATTCCTGAGGGGATGGGGTGCCACTTAAATGCTGCTTTTTAGTGAGTATTAAACCAACAAAAAAGTCCTCTGCAAACAAACAAATCTCTCAAAATAGATAGATGATAGCATCCTTCATGCCAACTGTTGATTCCAAGCCATCTTTAAAAAGATAAAACCCCTGAGATGAGCTATTTTTTTAGAGACTACAAGGTCAAGACTATGCTGTTTTCTAAAAAACAATATGGAAATAGTTTGCCTGCTGTCTTCTGCTGTCTTTTTTTTTTAAAGTTCCTAAATCTAGCATACATATTTGGTATTTTCTGATGGTTTTGGGAAAGCAGCATCAAATAGAAGTTTGGTAAGATAGCTGACAAACCTTTGGAACTGATTAGTAGCATTTAAGGAGGCTTATTTGAATAATTGGACAGGGTATATATTATTTTGGTCAAGTAATATATGTGCCTACTTGTTTGTTGATCATACAATTTGAAGAGGAGGCTTATTGTTTCAACTGACTCCTTGCCAAGTAACTAGCCAGTTGATAGAGATTTTACATAGATAGATTTGTGTAAAGTGTTGGTGTAAGACAGTATGAGCTATCTAGATAAACTACTATACTGCAGTGAGGATGAACTAATAAATGTGATACATGCTAATAATGCTGGGAAATAAAAAGGATCAGACCTAGAAGCTATTTTGCTAGGTAGCAGAATGAAGTCCACTTCTCAGAAAGGTTACCTGTTCCATGTAGACGGCTATCCAGTCTGACAGAACTGATTATGACCTCAGTGGTTGAGATGATAGTAAGTAGAGTTAGATATATTTTGATTCACATTTCAATTCTTACTATGTTACAGAGCACCTAATTATGACATCGAACATGTAAACAAGCTAAATTCACTACTAACATGGGCAACTTCCTGCCCACACACTTTTATCTTTCCTGGTGACTTCAATCTACCTCATATTAACTGGACCCTAAACGAATGTACAACTGAACCCATACATGCAACCTTCTACAATGCTGTTACAAATCTGGAACTGGAACAACTGGTAACCAACAATACTAGACTTAACAACTGCCTCGATCTCATCTTCTGCAATAGTTTGAATTTAATTTATGGAATACAAATTAAAGAACCCTTTTCCGACAGTGACCACAATATGATTGACTTTTGTCTCAACATACGCCCACACAAAAATCATCACAATGACGTAACTTCAATTATAACTTCAAAAAAGGCAGCTATGATCTTATAGACAACGATCTCTCATCCCTTGATTGGCAATCTCTATTCACTGGATGTAATACTGTTGAAGACCATTACAACATATTTTTACTTGATGTCAAAAGAGTCATCAAACTATATGTACCAACAGCAACTCCCAAAACAAAAACAAAAAACAGATTATCCATAACAATAAGGAAACTTCAATCCAAAAAGAGATCACTCTGGCAGAAAAACAAATCTGGTCACGTTGCCATCTTCAAAACCCGATACAAAAATTTATGCCACCAGATAAAGACTGAATGCACCAATTATCACATTAAACAAGAGGAAAACCTTCTATGCACCAATTCCACCCGCGCTTTTTACAATTTTGTAAACAACAAACTAAAAGACTCAAGGTCCATCCCACCCCTGATAGGACCTAATGGTAAAGACTGCAACGATGACACCATTAAAGCCAACATCTTTAACACATTCTTTGGCTCAGTATTTGTAAACAGCAATGGATCAGGCCCAGTATTTCCTAGCCGAACCACAGAAAACTACAACGATCTAATACATATCGATTTTACAGAACACAATGTTGAAAAAGCACTACGCAATCTAAAACCATCTCTATCTATTGGACCGGACAGAATATGTGCCTACTTCTTAAAAAAGCTATCCACTGCCATAGCTGAACCTCTAAGCATAATCTTTGAAAAATCTTTCAGGACCAGCTCCTTGTCAAAACTATGGTCACAAGCCACGGTCATCCCCATCTTCAAAAAGGGAGACCCCAGCCTAGTTGAAAATTACAGACCAATTTCCTTATGCTGCATCACCTGTAAAGTCATGGAATCAATTATTAACCAATCCATTATCCTCCACTTAGAGACAAACAACCTACTCTCTAATGAACAATTTGGTTTCAGAAAAAAACTATTCTGTAATCTGCAACTCTTACACTGCAAAAAGATATGGACTACACAACTCGATCAGGGCAAAACAATAGATGCAATCTACACAGACTTCCATAAAGCCTTTGATTCAGTGGTACACGATAAACTACTCCTAAAACTAAAATATTATGGTATCTCTGGACACCTGCATAACTGGATAGAAGCATTCCTGTCAAACAGACAACAAATGGTCAAAATTGGGAGTGTCCTATCAAATTCTGTACCTGTCAATAGTGGTGTCCCCCAAGGTAGTGTTCTAGGACCAACTCTCTTCATACTCTACATAAATGACCTCTGTGATCATATTAAGAGCAACTGCATTCTCTTTGCTGATGATGTAAAGCTGTTCAATACCACAGACAATACTGCTACCCTTCAAAAAGATCTTGACTATGTATCAGAATGGTCAAACAAATGGCAATTTCAAATCTCAACAAATAAATGCTCTGTCTTACATATTGGCAAAAACAATCAGAAAATAAAATACAAGCTGAATAGTCAAGACCTTGTTGATGATCCAAGCTCTGTAAAGGACCTTGGAATACTCATCTCTAATGATCTAAGTGCTATAGCCCACTGTAACTACATAGCCAAAAAGGCATTAAGAGTTGTTAACCTAATCCTACATAGCTTTTTCTCTGGTAATATTACACTACTATCTAAAGCATACAAAACATTTGCTAGACCAATACTCATATACAGCTCATCCACATTACGTATCTGATATTAGCACAGTTGAGAAAGTCCAGAAATATTTTACAAGAAGAATTCTCCACTCCTCTATTTGTTGTAGAATACCTTATGCCACCAGACTTGAAATTCTAGACCTAGAAAACCTTGAATTATGCTGTCTTCGGTCTGATCTAAGTATGGTATATAAAATCATACATTGCAATGACTTACCTGTCAATGAATACTTCAGCTTCAACCATAACAACACAAAAGCATACAATAGATACAAACTCAAGGTAAACTGCACCAAACTTGATTGCAGGAAATATGACTTCAGCAACAGAGTGGTCAATGTCTGGAATACTCTAGCTGACTCTGTGGTTTCTTCCCCAAACCCTAGAAACTTTAACCTTAGACTGTCTACTATTGATCTCACCCCTTTCCTAAGAGGTCTGAAGGGGGTGTGCATAAGCGCACCAACTTGCCTACCATCCCTGTCCTATTGTTCCTTTTATTTTTCTTATATGTACCCATGTCATGTATTGATAACTATGTATATACTTGTACTTATTATCTTGTAAGCGATTGACAAATCAAAATAAATAAATAATAAATAAATAAAATAATTTTTTAGGCACTGGAGAACATTTTTCTATAATACAAACTCTCTGAATGAGAGAATTGGCCTTGAATCAAAATGGAAACATGGTATCTAATTAAAAATAAGTATTTCAACTGACATCTGGGTAAAAACTAATAGGTACTAGGGAGCATCTGGTTTCAAAGGGTGTAAATATTTCAGAGATACTATGTGGGATAGGATGAAATTTGTCAATAGATTCATCGATGACCAGGTCATTCAGGAGAGAAGAGTGCCATGAACAGGATGGGGGTAAGATTAAGCTGAGAAGGAAAATACAAACTTGCTAGACCTTGGTTTGATGGAGCAGAGGTATTTATATGTTCATCTAAATACTATTTTGGCCTAGCCTTTCTTAACTTCCAAGCATTGGCCAAATATGGTTGCTGATCTACCCTTTAAAAACTATCTAAGCCTGTGCATGTGTTATCATATTTTGTGAAAGCAATTTCCATAAATTACCTGAATATATTACAAAGAACCATTTTTATGCATCCTAAATCTCCTCCCAAAGAGGTTATCTACATATTTCTAGGTGGTAGGTGTTATATGAGAGAGAACTTGTGTCCTTTTTCCATACTTTGCATAATTTTAAGAGTTTCATAATACTAAATACCCTAAACCAGCTGACCATTAGGACAAAGTAACAATACTATCTACTGTCAGGCTTGCTTATTCAGAATAGAAATTTATTAGATTAACACATTAACATGTTAGATGCAAAGATACTAATTTTTTGTAAATAAGACTTAAGTCAATCACAGGATCAATGTGTAAGTTTAAAAATGTATTATCTAGTCTCCATTTGTGGACCTTTTCATATTTAAGAAAAGAGGATATAATAATCATTATCAGTTCAAGAAAAGTTGGATCTGCTACAATAGATATTATAAAATGTAGCTTTTTAGAGGCACTTTGTATTTTACAATATATACACTGGTCAAGAAAATAGCCAAGAAAAACAAACAATTTTAAAATAATTTATAGCATATTTTTGACAAAGAATTTAAGAAACTCAAGGTTACTAAGCTTGTTTCATAGTTTCCAAAGGCTGATTCTTGCAACATAGACATAAGGATTACTGAATAGCCAAGGATAACTCAACATTTTCAAAGCAGAGATTATAGGAAATCGACCTGGGTTTTCTTTCTGACTACATACATGACTTACCTTACTGCAGATAAAGCTCTGGTGTTTGTTTCTACGTAGCTCAGAAATGTTTGCTGTTTTCTGGAACTGAAAAAGTTAAAAAGAAACTGTGATGATCAGGAAACTTTAGTAGAAGTCACTTGTCAAAATTATGAAACAGAAGAAGCTTTTATAGAATCTGCTTATAACAAAAAAAAGTTTAACATAATATATAAAAGTGCAAAGTGTCTTTTGTCGTTGCTTAGGAGGAAAAAAAAGCACTATGATTTATTTAGATACTAAGTGTAAGACACATTAGACAATCTCCTTGGGATAGTTCATAAAAATATATTTTTGTTCAGATATAGGGAATCTGGTAAATCCCAATTCTTACTAGATCCTTAATAAAATACCTGTCAATTCTGAAATCTGCCATCCTTACAGGGTTGTTGTTTTAGGATCTGTAGTAACTACAGAGATACATGTGCCCAGACATGAAAATAAAACTCTAATTTTATTATTTATTAACTTTATCTTGCCTGTTACTACCTTCAAATTTAGTTGTGAAAATTATCTTGTTTTAAATATAATAAATATATTGTACATATAAATAATCTTATTTTCTTTAAATAATTCAGATCATAATCTGCCTGATTACTTGGTGATAATTTTTCTCTGGTTTCACTGCTATGTTCCCCACAAAAAAATATTAAAACATACTCTAATACTCTAGGTCATAAATACAGATTTTACCTTTTAGTACCTTCTGTCAGACAGTAATATATAAGCATAATAATGAGATGATGTGTGGACAAGACCTTGAGAAACAGGGAAAGAGATGCTGCCTAAGCAATGGTCAGATAAGAGAAGGCCTAGTTGGCATCTGCATAACAGGTAGAGAAAAAGGCTCAGTCTGTAAAGGTGATGGCAAGAGATTTATACTTTCAAGATTCTATTAATGTAGCCTTACAAAAATAGAATTAGCTTCTCTGGTCTTATTTCTTTCCTGGTTTACCTGTGAAGGCTGGCATTAATCATGCAAGTCTGAAAGTAGAACTCCCCTGCTGTCTGCTTTACAGTCTGAGAAGTTAGAGCAGGTCCCTTCGGATCCTCTTTCTCCACCCGTTATGCAGCTGCAGGCTTTCTTATCTAACAGTTCCCAAGTGACCATCTCTTTGAACCATTTCTCAAAGGTTTTTTTTCACATGTTACTATATATAATAAACCAGATATAGGAAGAACACTATCAACATATTAATGATATGTACTCATGATGGATCTCAAAGCAAGGTTATAAAAGTGCCCCAGATGATCATTTGGTTTAAATTAAGGCATATGTAAAGACAGAGGGAGAAATATAATACTTTAAATTAAAACCAATCTAAATGAAATGTTAATATATATCATTAGTCCATGTATGATATGCCATACCCCAGCAATCCCCAACCTTTCCAGCTTGGTGGCCTGGCGCAGGGGGCAGGAGAAGAGGATGGTTCTATATGAGTAGTGAGCACATGCGTGCACACATGCAGTTCCATATATGCAAGCGGTGGATATGCATGTCCACCACTTGCACAAGCACACGCCGCTAGCGTGAGGGAAGCTTTGCACATGAGGGGAAGCATCCACCCCTCACATGAGGGGAGATGCATATTCATGTGCATTCTCCCAACCCTTTCTGTGGCCTGATTCCAAACTGGCCATGGCCTGGTAGTGGGCTGTGATCCAGGAGTTGGGGACCTATGCCATACACTACATAAATGATAAATAATGCTTTAAAATTAATAGAAATAAATATAATCTAGGCAAAACTAGTCTGTAACGTCCATACATCAATTGAAATAGTAATGTGTTCCATGAAACACTGAAATGGTATCTAAAAGTTAAATTTGTAAAAACATGTGTATCTTTCATTTTGGGATTATTCTAATTTCTGATACCAATTATTTTCAAGAAAATGTGACATGCACAAATATATGGCACATTTCTCATGCTTGCTTTTGACAAGCTAATTCAATTTTGATATCTGGTCTGCTACTAAGCTAGGCACTGGATCCATCCCTTACAGAAGCGGCTAGTAAGTTACTTGGCAAGACAAATTTGGTGTTTGATAAGTAGTGTTTATAAGTCTTCTACTTATGTGTGTACAAACCTTCCTTCTGCTTCTTGGAAAAAAAAGAAGGAAGTAACACATTTACTTTCTACCAGTTGAATTGTATTGTTTTTGTCAAAGTATACAGAACAGCCCCTCTCCATTATATTCAGCATTACATTGTGAAATAAGTATCTGTGTTCTGTACTGTGAATGTTTGTTTCAATAACTGTAATGAACTAATAAGGTTAAAAACAATATCTGTCAGTAAAACAGAAAAAGGAGAACAATTATTTAATATGGAAAATGTACAAGACTTGTGAAGTAATGCATGGCTGTGGAGTATTTAGGGTGGTTTTTCTCTTATTTGTTTTGTTTTGCAAGCCATTTTGGATTTTGTTCTATCACCAGGACAAAGCAAACTCGAAGACCGGAGTTGAATTCAGCTCTTTATTAGCAACCAGTAACTTCAACTAAAGTCAAGCCGCGGCAGCCCTTTTTATAGCGGCGGCTCGCGGCTCGCAACCAATTGCATTCATTTAAACTTCCCGCCGCTTAGGCGGCCAATCCCAAACTATCCTTTTTAACCAATCGTTAAGCTATGTGGACTAACCAATAGAAATGTGGTATTAGAAGTATGTACAAGAATACACTACACCCCTCCCCTCTTGGTTTGCTCCAACGTTACGTGACGTAGTCGCGCAAGTAGGCGGGGCTTTTGTGAGTCCTTGTTGACCTGCACAGTTCAGTCTCTGTGTTGGCCTCCGCCGGTTTGGACAGGCCTGCTGTCCTTTCCGCTCTTCTCTTTGGAACCTCCTGGAAGGGTGCCTCAGCCATGCCGCTCCCGCTGTGCCTTGCTGGGTTGACTGGATTGTCTCCGTTGTTCCTCTGCATTGTGTGCGGGCAGAGTCGGCTTGGCTGCTTCTTTCCTGGTTCTCCTTCAGCTCTCTTTTTTCGACATTGTCTAATTGTAAGTCATTTTTATTTTTTCCTGGGTTTTCAGCTTCTGGTTGGTGGTTTGTAACTGGAGGGTTTTCATTTCCTTTATTATTTAAAGGTTCTCCCCCACCTCTGGTTTTTTTATTACTTTCTGGTGGTGCTTGTGGAAGTGTTTGTTCCATGTTTCGGGAAGTGTCGGTGTTGCATTTGATGTGTCGTGACCGTAATTGATCGATGTGTCTTTTCCATGATCTGCTGTCAGTTGTTACTAGTCGGTATGATCGGAGACCTGTGATTTGTGTGATTGTTGCCGGTAATCACAACGGTTCTCCGGTAAGATTTTTTGCATATACCAGGTCGCCTGGCAAGAAGGAGCGGTATTTACTGGAAGAGTCTGGTGGCTTTTCGGGGATGTAAGTGGGGTGTAGTCTGTCCAAATAGAAGCACAACTTTCTTCCCATTAACAGTTCAGCTGGGCTCTTGTTTGTTGCTGTGCATGGTGTTATATGTTGGATGATGAGCATGGTGTTGATTTTTTCTTGCATCTTGCTTCTTTTGTGTAACGAACCATGCGTTCTGCCCTTCCGTTCGCTGCTGGATGAGCTGGCGCTGTCAGAGCGTGTCTTATTCCTTGTTCTGCGAGGAATTGTTCAAAAGCCAAAGCTGTAAACTGTGGTCCATTGTCCGATACTACTACATCTGGTAGACTGTGGGTGGCGAAGAGTTTCTTTAGTTGTTTGGTGATGGCTTCCGTTGTTGTTGAACTCATGATGCTGACTTCTAACCAGTTGGAGTAGGCATCTACAGTGATTAGATAAGTATATCCCTTTGTGGGTCCGGCAAAGTCCATGTGATTCCTTGACCAGGGGCCTCTGGGTGTCTCCCAGTCAAGGACTGGTGCCAAAGGGGGAGTGGGTCTGGATGACTGGCATTTGTTACATGTTTTGACCCAGGTTTCAATGTCTTTATCTATTCCTGGCCACTGGATGTAGCTTCTGGCCAGGGACTTCATCTTTACCATGCCCGGGTGTCCTTCATGTAACATGTTTAGCATGTCTTCTTGTAATTTTTTTAGAACAACCACCCAATCTCCCCACAATATGCATCCTTTCTCAATTGACAATTTAGTTTGCTGGTTTTTAAAGGGTTTAAAAGTCTCATTTTTTTATTTTCCGGCCAGGCCCGTCCTACCCAGTTCAGTATTCGGGCCATCAGCACATCTTTTTCTGTTTCTCTTGTGATATCCGATGCGGTGATGGGCCAATTCGGAATTGTTTCAATTTGCAGGGTATGTGTGGTGGGAGCTGGGTCGTCGTCGTGACCTGGTAGTGGTGAACGGCTTAATGTGTCTGCGTGGGGTATGGCTTTTCCTGGTCGATAAAGAGCTTGTAATTGTAGGCTGTGAGAAATTCCGACCATCTTGTCATTCTTGGAGACAGGATGTTGGGGGTGGCCCTGTCTCTGGCTAGGATTCCTAGCAGTGGTTTGTGGTCGGTAATTAAGAAAAATGTCCTACCATATAGGTATTTGTGGAAATGTTTTACCCCCGAGATGGCGGCCAAGGCTTCCCTGTCCAGTTGGCTGTAGTTCCTTTCGGTCGTGGACAACATTTTGGAATAAAAGGCGAATGGTGCTTCTCTGACATCTGGTAGTGTGTGGCTAAGTATTCCGCCTACGCCGAAAGGTGAAGCGTTGCAGGTGACAGTCAGGGGTAGTGTGTCACTGTATTGGATCAATACAGATTTAGATGTGATTAAGTCCTTGATTCTTTGGAATGCAGCTTCTTCTTGGTGGCCCCATTTCCAGATGGCTTTTTTATCGAGGAGTCTATGCAGTGGTTCCGCTATTGTTGCCTTTTGAGGCAGAAAGGCATGATAAAAATTAATGAGTCCCCCAAATGCCTGCAAATCCGTTATGTTTTTGGGTCTGGGAGCTTCTTTTATTGCTCGTATTTTTTGGGGGGTGGGGTGGATTCCTGCTTCATCAATAAGATATCCTAGGAACTCGACCTGATTTGTGGCAAGTTGGCATTTTTCTTTTTTAACTTTGAGTCCTGCTTCTCTAAATTTTAACAAGACTGCCCTTAATCGGTCTTTTAGTTGTTTTTTATTTTTGGCTGATATTAGTACATCATCGAAGTAGGGAACCACCCCTTTTAATCCTTGGAGGAGGCGTTCCATCAGGCTCTGGAAAACGCCGGGGGCCACGCTGACACTGAATTGTAATCTGTTGCATTTAAAGGCTCCTCTATGTGTTATGATAGTTTGTGCCTCTGCCATTTCGGAATCAACTGGTAACTGTTGTTATGCCTGTGCGAGATCGAGCTTCACAAAGATCCTTCCTCTCCCTAATGAGTGCAGCAGGTGTTGGACTACTGGGACGGGATATGCGCTCTGTTGCAATGCGTGGTTCAGGGTGGCCTCATAGTCACCACAGATGCGCACAGACCCGTCCAGTTTTATGGGGGTCACAATCGGGGTTTCCCATCTCGCATGGTTGGTTGGCTCTAACACCCCTTGTGCGATGAGCTTGTTCGGTTGCTCATCAATTTTTGGCCTTAAAGCAAATGGTACGTATCTGGCTTTAAGCCTGATAGGGGCTATGTTCAGGTTTAGGCTAAATGATATAGGGGTCCCACGGTACTTGCCTAAAGTCCCGTCAAATACGTCATGGAACTCCTCCATCAGGTCTTTTTCCCAGTCCGTCATGGTGACGCTGTTGATTCCTGTCACTTTGATTCTTAGAGGTTCGAACCATTCTAAACCAAGCAGGCTGGGGTGATCTCGGTCAACGATGATCAATGGAAGAATTTCGGTGTGTTTTTTAAACTTTACCTTGAAATGTCCCAATCCTACCACTGGTATCTTGTTACCCTGGTAGTCTTTGATGATCAGGCTTTGCTCTTTGAGTTCTTTTCGTTGTATGTCTGGTATCAAATTTTTTATCGTGTTCCATGATACCATTGATAAATACGAACTGGAGTCTACTTCCATCTCACATGGCTCCCCTTCTATCAGGATGTTGATTCGAACCTTCTTAGTGTTTGTTGTTCTGGCTGTCCCAATAGTGATTGTCTGATGTGTCTCTTCCTTCTCGTTGAGCTGTTGACTCCTATGTTCCTGGCTCCAGTGACTTCTGGTTGGCTTCTCCTTAGTTCTGTGGGGGGTACTGCCTTGTCTTTTTGGACTATAGCTCTTTTTGTTTCGGCAGACCCTTGCAATGTGCCCCCATTTTTCACAATGCCTGCATATGGCATCCAAAAAACGACACTCAGAACGCGGGTGGTTTCCCCCACATCCCGCACACTGAAATCCAGGTTTTCTCCCTCGTCTCTCTCTCTCCTGTTCCTTTCAGAATGGAGTCTGTTTACCTCCTCATCTTCTTCTTCGGAGCTGGTTGATGATTCAATATCTTCATGGTGAGAGGTAGTGGTAGCATGCTTCTGGGCTCCCTCTGTTTTCTTTTCTTTATTCTGGCTCAGGCTGTTGGTTGTATTCATCTGATTCATTTTTGCCACAGACTTCTTTGCTGCTTCGGCTGCAGTTGCTTCAGCGATGGCCTCATTTGCGGTGATGTTGGGTCAGTTTAGCAGTTTGCTCTGTAGGGTAGCGTCTCTCAATCCAAGGACTATGCGATCCCTCATGGCTTCATCCATGTTGAGGAACTCGCATGCCCCCCCAATGTCCCTCAGTGCTGCTATGAAGTCTCCAATACTTTCGGCTTCTTGTTGGTCACGCTTGTAGAATTCATGTCTTCTAATGAGATTGGACATGACTGGTGCGTAATGGTTTCTCAACATTCGATTCAGGTCTGGCCATGCCATCTGTTTAACATCATGGGTCTTGCTAATGCCTTTGCCATTTTAAAAATAGTCGGGCTGCAATGCATCAGGAATACAGCTCTCTTCCTCTGGTCAGTGATTCCTTGCAGTTCGTTGCTTTCTAAAAACATCAGGAACCTGTCAATATATGACTCCCAGTCTTCTTCGGCTGGGATGAACAGTGCAGGTGGCGAGTTGTTGCCGGCCATCTCGTTGGTCTTTCGGCTGTCATTGCCACGTGCTTGCTGTCTTTGTTCCTCCGATCCCACCCTCATCGCCAGTGTTCTATCGCCAGGACAAAGCAGACTCGAAGACCAGAGTTGAATTCAGCTCTTTATTAGCAACCAGTAACTTCAACTAAAGTCGAGCCATGGCAGCCCTTTTTATAGCAGCTGCTCACGGCTCGCAACCAATGGCATTCATTTAAACTTCCCACCGCTTAAGCGGCCAATCCGAAACTGTCGTTATTAACCAATTGTTAAGCTATGTGGACTAACCAATAGAAATGTGGTATTAGAAGTATGTACATGAATACACTACAGATTTTATTTTTGCTCTCCTGTAATTGTCCCTGTCTCTTTTAAACCCCTGTGGCAAGTTAGCTACTTCTGGCCTTTTCTCAATCTGGCTCTTTTCTGAAGTAGAGAATTACAACTCATATCATTACAGCAATTACAGGAACTGGACATATTAGCTGCTAAGAAGAAAGCTCTATCTGAACACTTCTGAGCGTCACAAGATTGAAAAGTCATGGCTCCTTGGCAAGTTATCTCAATATGTCCTTTATTTTAAGTAGTTATGTATATTCAGCCTGGTGTGATTTAGCATATATCTCGCATCTCCTAATAAGGGAAAGAATTCTGAAGCTGCTAAAAGTACACAATATCGCCCCAAATGCTGTCACCCCAATTTCCCTTTCTGAAGAGACAGAAATTACATACTCTAAATTAATTTATCTTAGGTAAACAGCAAGAACCATGTTATAAACAGTATTGACTTCACTTCAACTTGTTAAACTTTTTCATCCTCATACTTTATAAACAGAAGTGGGGAAAAAAATAATGTATGTACATAACAGCAAATGTTCTCTTACCATTTTAATTTTTAAAAAGCACTGTTTTTATCTTATATAAACAGTGGCGATGGAATTATAAACACCATTATTCCACCTCCATGTTAATGCTCTTATTATCTTGCATAAACAGAAGTGAACACATATGTACATGACACTAATCAATCCTTTTCTTACACAAAAACCTAGATTCTTTTTATCTTTCATAAACAGTAGGGGAAGATTTACTGAATGAAAAATGTAGAGTTCCTGTTTTATATATGGGCAGGAGAGGGAAGAAGGAGAGAATATCCGCACCCTGGATACATATTCTAACAAATGCATCTCTGTGTTTATATCTATTTCTAGTTAGTAACCAATAATGTTTTCCACAGGGTGTTGTGGAAATATTTTCTATTTTTTTTTCTTTTACTAAGGCTCAGAATGAAAAGATCTAGAACTTACAGGCCCTTTTAAAATCAGTAACAGTTTAATAGTGGGGCCCTTCTAACTCACAAATGTTTGTCTGTAGCAGCCTTTTCACAAGACACTTAAATAGGATGATTGCCTTTGCATCTCTACAGTATTCAGTTTTAACCTGGTCAAATAAATATATCCTGATAAAAAAGCAAACCTGTAGAGATAATTTTGTGCTGTAGAAATCAATTCACCAGAATGTTATTCCTCCAAATGATTTTACATGAATTACATGGCAACTGTAAAGTTATGTGATTATTAGATGATGTAAAATATCTGGAAAACTCTCAGTTCTAACATAGGCATTCCTGTGTACCAGAGTTGCATTTCTGTTGTTGCTGAAATTAATATCTTTATACAACTTTTTAAAATCATAATAAATTCTATTATGCAGATAAACATTAAATTATTTCTTTTCTAGATTGTGTGTGGCCATAAACTCATTGCCACACTCAGTTCTTATTATTATGATTGGAGCATTCTGTGATTTTTCTCTAGAAATAACAGATTCTGTATATCTTTTTTTCAGTATTAGGCTGGAGGATGTGGATTCAAACATTAAGTTTTGTGATTTCATGGCGCTATGACAAGCACTTTATTAATAGGTTTGATCCCTCCACACATTTGAATGTGTAAAGTGATGAAAAGATTGAGGACCTGTATGAGTTACTTGCATAGAATTTTTTTTCTAACCTACCCATCTATTTCAGGATACATTTTTGTTTATAAACAAAACATGAAGATAATGGCATTTCTTTAGATTGCATAATTTTTTCTAGTTAAATTTTTCTATATATTTCATTACCAGCATTAAATTCGCTGTAATTATACGCAACTCCAATTGTACATATGCTACCTTTGCTTAAAAAAAAATTAACCTTAAGTTCAGTTTATTTTGTAAAAAAGATAAACAGTAAATGTTTAAATTTTACTTTTGGCTTTCTTATTGATTTGATCCTTTCTTATTGATTTGCAATTTCATATTTTTCCACTTGGACAATACCACAGCTAACTTGATTCTAGAGGCTTCCAAAGCCAAGACATCTGGATTTAACCTTGTATTTATTATTCCACATAAATTAGCTGAACCTGATTGTAAAAACTGAGCATGACTATTGATATGATCTTCTATAAGTTCTTTTTTCTTTTTTTTACTTAAATAAGGTGAAATTTCAGAAGTCAATTTTTCTTGTAGTTTTGTAGCAACAAGATAAACACCTACACCAAAATATACAAGCAGATGGACTCAAATACTCTAATTCTTCTGTAAACTGCAATTAGAGAATTTTCCAAAGCCTCATTGCTGTACAGCTGGAATACAAATCACTCCAAAATTTTAACATGTTAAATTGAAATATGCAATATTACTGAAAGATGTGGCTCTGGGAAAAAAAGGGAAAGAAATTTGAGCTCTATTTTTCAAGCAAAGGAACCTTTATCTCAACAGCTTATAAATTCAGTGCCATAACGCACTGTAAGAAAAAGGATTCCCGAAATCATGAGGACAGTGCATTATCAGATTAATATTAATCTCTAGAGTGCTAGATTAATTTCCTGTCCATGTTAATGTCTTTTTGATTAGGATGGAAAATAATAGGAAAAAAAAATCAATTGCAAAAAGTAGAAAGATTTAAAATACTAACAACTTTTAGAGCTTTTAGCCCAATAGATGTAATTAAATGTTAAAAGCTAGATCAATGCCATATTATCAATTATTTCGTGCTGTAGATGTTATACAAAAGTCAGAGAAATCTGGGCAAAATTTTTACATAATACATGACACATTTGCTTCCCATTAATGGAAATAATTTTTTGTTGCAGCAATGAAAATAAACAATTAACTATTTGGCTTGCAGATATATGAGAAATTGATCATGTTTGAAGAACTAGACATAAATACACACACATATCGTCAGTATGCTTTTGAAATATATGAGAGCACACTAGGTTAGTATCAATACAGTTATTCAAAATAGTTCTCAACATTGCAGTTAGGTGCATTCACAGTTAGTTAAAATATGTGCTTTTATATACATCTGACTTTAGTGAACAATCCCTCTGCAAGGATTATTAACTGAGTATGAAGTTATGTTGAATAAGCACTTCACTACCTATAATTATTCTGCCTATTTCTTGAATAGACTTGGCTAAAAATTAACACCATAATAAAAAAAAATAAAGGATCCCGGACTTGAGAGGAGGCTGTTGCATTAGGCAGAAGCAATTATAAAAAAATGCTTGTTTCCTAGATCCTACTACAGCAACTGATAAAGGGAATGTCTCACAATAGGTGGTCCTGCAAATAAACTGGTCCCACGCCTTTGAAGGTGATAGCCAACATTTGAGTTGCACCTGTAAAGAAACTGGAAGCTATTCCGCTTGCTAACATCAATGTAACATGGGCAAAGTGGGAGGCATTTCAAATTACATATATCACTGCATTCTCAATGAGTTAAAGTTTCCACTGGTCTTTAAAAGCAACTCCATCTATAGTGAATTCATTGCAGTAGTCCAAGGGAGATGTATCTATAGCATGAAGGACCATGAGCAAGGTCTCCTGGTCCAGGAATGGGTAAAATTCATGCACAAGATAAATTTGTGCAGAGTCGCCTAGCCATGGCTGCCACCTACTCCTTGGCAGTCACAAGTCCAGCAGGACCACCAAATTGCACAGGAATTAAATATGACAATTTTGCAGAACTCAGGAGCACTCAATGTAAGAGAACCTAGGCTACATCTATACTCTCTCAATACTGGCTGGAATAGGCTAAAGAAAAAGGAGAAGCACCAAAGAATTGGCAAAGAAGTATGCCAAGTCATTCCAGAAGGACACCATGATTGATGGCATCAAAAGGTGCCAAGACATACAGGATCATGCACAAGCACAGACAATGTCATCTCAGTACTATAACCCAGACTGAATTCCCCAAAAGGGAAGATTCAAGACAACACAAAAGTTATCTACTGATGTTTTCTTGAAAAGGGAGAAAACAATTGGACCTTTATGACAAACAGAAGCATTCTTTCCAAAAGAAATATTAATATTCAAAGACAAAGTAAATTAAACAATTGCTTTGATTACTATATTTGGACTGTTCCTAACCTATTCCTATCCTGTGGATTACACTCACTTCTGCTTTGAGATAGCATTGCAAGCGCACATCTCTCCCCGATTAAAGATTTTTCCAAATTTCAGAAATATGAGAATATGTAAACAAAAACTGTGATTGTTGCACAAATAAAACTTTTCATTACATATTATTTTGTTTTTAATGAGCCACTGGAATGGCAACTAAACCCAAGTGTTCAACAGCTAGCTTAATTCCAGCTGTGTCTCTATCTGCCAAACTGAAAAAGATGATGGAAGAGGATACTTCTAATTTGTTAAAAGAGATCCTGACTCAGGTAAAAGATCTGGCAGAGCTTAAATGTGATTTAAAACAGATGCAAGAAAAAAATGACTTGCTATGAGGATTGATTGGTTGCCCACAAGATGATTACTCAAGCCAGTCATAATATTTTGGATAAACGAATTGCTTACTTAGAGTCACAATTACGTGAGAAAAAAACTATGTGTGATTGGCATTGAAAACTTTCCAAGTCAATCAAACCTGGCTGAATTTATGGAGAATTTTTTTTTTTTAGAAAGCTTTTCCTTTGCAGGAGCAGATTTTCTAGTCGAGATTGATCATGTGATTAAAATTCCTTTAATGAAAAGGAACTAGTTCCAATTCAATTATTAAAATTCCAGTGTTGTTCCAAAGATGAAATTTTATGTATATCATTTAAGACTCCATTGAACTCGCATTCTAGCTGAAGCTAGGTACGATTTATCTTGATTTTACTAAATAAGTCTCTGAAAAGAGAAGACTTTTCACAAAAGCAAGATGTCTTACAAGATCAATATAGCTTCAAACTTCCATAAATTTTTCAGCTATATTTTATATTAATCCCCAAGATCAGATTCACATATTTGAAATCCTTTGAATGCAGAGGCCTTTAGCCTATGTTTGAAATATGGTAATGGACAAGTCTGATTATGTTTCATACCTTGGAATCTGTTTGTATTTGAATGCCCAATGGTGCATTGGAAAATACATATTTTTAAGACTACATTTCTTGTACTTTTTTGTATTTCTGCTTGTTTTTATTATGGTTAACTTCATGATAAAAACTCTGGGCATATTGCCAACTCTAACATTTATGTCTATACATAGTATATGTCTATACATAGTATATTTGTTTTAATTAGTAAGTTTGAAACATTCTAATTTTTTTCACTTAATAAGCAAAGAGACAAAAACAGTGCTATCCTGCTTAGGAAGTCAAATATTTGTTTTCTTAAAATATATTATGGTTTGTTGCACAATCAGGCAGATTTGGCATTTTTAACCTACCAGGTCTTTCTCAAAATGATGTTGTTTGAGGGTGTTAAAGCATCCTCACAGGATGTAAGCTGTTCCAAGTTACGCTACCTTTTGCAATTGACTGATGGTGATTTTGTCAAAGCCAATGGTGTTCAAGTGGTGCTCCAGATATTTTAGCATTGCACTCAAGGCACCTGTTGCTATTGGTGCTATCTTTGTTTTCTTTTGCCACAGTAATTCTATTTCTATTTGCAGGTCTTTACATTGTGTAAACATTTACATTTTCTCCAGTTTGTTCTCTTCTATTCAGCTATTTCCAGGTCCTGCCCAATCTACTACCCAGACATTTTTTTCTGTCTTATTCACAATTGTTAAATCTGGTCTGTTATATGACAGCTACTTGTCCGTTTGAATTCTGAAGGCCCACCAGTTAACATTGTCCATTTTGTGGTTCCACCAGTTCTTGTTGTCAGCAAATGGTCCCACCAGTTTGCAAATAGTATTTCTTGCAAATCTTTTAATGCATTGTTATTACTTTCATATGCCCTTCTTTGTAGCCAGTCTATGTAATATTCTTGTGGCAACTAACTTTGTTGTCAACTGTTTCTTTAGCTTATTGCAGCTGTCTATTGCTGTCTTCTCAATTCTGTATTTGGTCTTAGGAACAAATGCATACATCTTAATCCCTCTGTCTCTTTCTTAAACTTTTCCTGCTAGTGGTCATTGCCAGAGTTTGTTATCTGTTTTGTCTATTTTTTTTAAATGTAGTAGGCATGTATTATTTTGCTTTGCCATGTCTCTTTTCTGTTCTTCATCTGATCTTATAGGCCAGTTTGGTCTCTACACTATTCAGTAAGATCTCTTGTTTTAGTAGCTTCAGTGCTTCTTCTTCATTGTCCTTCAGATATTCTTCCAATGCCCTTTTACAACATAAACTATGTAGTATACTTACATTACACACCCATCTATTTTACTTGGTAAGTAGAGTAGGTTTTATTTGCAAATAATATTCTTTTTTTTCAATATACCTTGGTACTGCTTTAAAACTCATCAAATTTGGTATTCAATGCATTTTGATGTGAAGTTTTTGTCCCAATATTCATTGTTTATTTAGTATTTGACACACAAGCTAGAACTTGTTGGTATAGGATGCCCTGTGACTCACTATATTATTCCTTATGGTAGAAATTTGTTTGGTACTTATTTTTGGTACTCACTGTGTCTCTCAGAACCAATTAACGATGAGTACCAAGGTACCACTGTATAAAGAGGTTTCTTTAGATATCAGTAGATGGGAATCATTAAACCTTACCTTATGGGGAAAGGTGGAAACTTTCAAATTATAACCAGATTATGTTTTTAGATTAATTCCAATCCATATAATTGGAAATTTATTTTAGAAAATAAATTTGTTGTTTAATATTTTTTTTGTTGAGTTCCCAAGAATATCTTTAGAGAAAGGGAAGTGATGGAGCTTTCAATTTTCTGAATCTAGAGAGCTGTATTATCATGCTTACATTAATATTGTCAGGTATTAAGTGCTGAAGCCAATAACTGATACTAATTTCCCAGTTTAGACAACTTTGGAATATATCCATGTAGCCCATGTGGATAGTATTAGGATCTAAATATATTAATACTCTGGAAATTGTGTTGGTTAAAAAGTTATAATTTTTCATATAATTTCTAACTGAAAAAAACTTTTTCCATGTTAAATTGATGTTATGGGAAACCCAACTTTAAACATTGGGGAAAAGATGGTGATTTGAAAAAATTCGATGGAAGCTGAGATATTGATTTTGGACCAATTGATAGATGATAAAAATGAATTGTAATAGATACTGTGTTAAGCAATATCATATATCAGATATAACCCAATGAGAATATTTATAGTTACAATATTTGTTATCAACATTTGTTTCTACCAGCACCTTTTCACTTTTAAGACACCTGAGATACTAGAAAAACTAGTTAAATCTTTTAAAACTAAAAAACCCCAAAATGATTAGTTTTTATAGAGACTTGTTATTAATAAATTAATTTGATGTACAGAAACTAGGAAATGGGTTTTTAAAAGAAATGGGATATAATTACTGCAACTGGAATGAATAGTCATAGAAAATAAATATACTTTTATCTATACTGAAGTGTTTAGTTCTCATAAATAGTTTTACTTTTTCAGACTTTCTATAAGAACACGCATGAAAAAATCAGCTAAAATGTTATTACTGCTGAATGAATGTAATGAAAGTGCTCTCTTAATTATAACTGCAATAAAAACAGCTTATACTGTATATTTAAAGTATGCTTTAGGAAAAAAATATAATTTCCAATTGTGAGGGAGACATCCATTTGAGAAAATGTCAAATAGGGAAAAAAATTGGCAATAGTCCATTTAAATAAATATTCTACATTGTTTCTGTGTATTTAAAAAGAATAAAAGCCTTAAGAACTAAGGATTTGTTAATATGCCTTTAAAAATCATTTTTCAAAATTAAACAATCCAAACTGTTTATTAAGACAACTTATTTAGCTTTAGTTTTATTTAGTTCCTAATCATTGCAGCAACCAGAGTGCTGTAGATCACATTTTATTCACTGGGCTCCAAATGTTGTCTCCCCTATAAGACAGTACGGCAAAATGGACCAAGCATTTGATTCAGAATAATGTAACATTAGCTAGGATCACATTTGGACAAACTGTTTATTGCAAGCAGTGCAAAATATGGTCCTTGAGCACTTGATAGATTTAAAAAAAAAAAAATTCCATTTCAGTTCAGTTTATTGTAAACTGCAAATGTTCATGCTTACTGACAAAAGTTCAAAATGTCCTGCCAGGGAATACTGTTGAGATCAGAAACAGAAAACAAATAAAACAAAGCTTCTATTCCTTATATTTTTCCAGATTTTTTTCACATCTATTCAATTTAGCTTCATTAAAAAGCCATTCACTTAATGGATTAACAAACTTCATATATAAACCATAACAAAATCTTACCATAAATTGATAAACAAATATTTTGATAATAGTGGAGTGTCTAGCTATATGTTTCTGGCACTGAATAGCAGCATTTGTGAGATTTTTGCACATTCTTTCTCTGGCTCTCCCTCCCTCCCTCCCCTCTCTTCCTGTGTTGTTAGTGTATACATACTAGGAAATCTCAATATATGACATTCTTATCTTTTATTGATCTTTATCTTCATGATTAAGAATATCACAGCAGACATTTACCTGTATGGTAGGCAGATATGGACCTTAGATGCTGACCCAAAGGGATTCGTAATTGCAATTGACTCAATCAGGTAAACAGTAGCAGTCAAATGCTAATTTATTTAATCTAGTCTCATGACAATGCTCTATGCATGGTGACAACTAAGTGAAATCACATACATTTCTCACTGCAAAATTTTAAAGATTCTGTTAGTATAACCTGTAATACTGATTCTGAAGCCTAGCAATTTTAATTTCAACTGGCTGGAAAATTCTGGGAGTTGGTTTTCTGGACTCTCCTGCCACGAAGGGCTAAGACCTCAAGTCAACTATTGCTAAAATAATCCAAGAGCATAGGACATTTATACGAAGGATCCATCCTGCACTTGATAATGGTATCAAAATTAATTTTAATATATTATTTCTTTACTCTTTATTGGCCAAGTGTGATTAGATACACAAGGAATTGTCTTGGTGCATATGTTCTCAGTGTACATAAAAAGAAAAGATACATTCGTCAAGAATCATAAGGTACAACACTTAATAATAGTCATAGGGTACAAATAGGGAATCAAATCATACTAGGAAACAGTCAATATAAATTGTAAGGATACAAGCAACAAAGTTAAAGTCATACAGTCACAAATGGGAGGGTGGGGGATAGGAATGATGAGAAAATTAATAGTGATAGTAATGCAGATTTAGTAAAGAGTGGTGGACAGTGTTGTAGGAATTATTTGTTTAGCAGAGTGATGTCATTCGAGGAAAAACTGTTCTTTTTTTAAAATAAAAAGTTTTTAATTTTTATATTTCAAGAACATCTCTTTTGGTGAACAGCGTGGCTCCAGGTTTTTACATTTCCATACAAACATGACCTTAGTTACATATTCATCCTTCACATTCAGTTTCATATCACATCATTACATAATTTCTATAAATTTTCTCAAACATCCTTATATTCTTCACACTTATTGTATATATTTCTATTCATAGCTTTTCATTTTTCTTTTAACATTATCGTATCTTCTTTATATATATTTAAAATTCTTATTTCTTGTTCTTTATTCATTATACTTTTATACATTTATCTGTCACATTTGCAATTTCATCGCATACTCTTATTTCATTATTCAAAACATTCCATCCTAATTCTAATATATATATATACATATAAAAACCTTCTCCTTTAATCACTAATTTGAATGTACCACCCCATACATCATTCAATTAATTCCCCTTTAATACATAATAATAATTTATCATACTATGATCACTTTTTAGTTATCCCTTTGTAAGTTAGTAACAATAATCTCTTAATTACTACATAACACATATACATTTTAAGCCGGATTCCACATGGTATTTCCCCTCTTAATTACTTTCTATTACATTTATTACTGCAAATATATTAATCTATTCAAGTAACCATAAAAACTGATGTTAATCTTTTTAAAACAATCCTCATAGTTCATTTTAACTATATTCTTAATTTTATTAAACTTATTTAGTATATTTATCATAACTTTCCAATTTCATATTTATACCAATTATATCTATGTATAATTTAACAATAACAAATAATCCAATAACAAAAAAGAAAAAAAATAAGTTCCAATCTTTTCATTTTTAAAGTCTATATTTTTTGTATGTCACAACAAATTACTATTAGTTCAAATACATCTACCTATTATCCCTATCTCTCCTAACTAATTTCTTTTCATTTTTGTTCAATTTCCATATCTCCTTTTCCTATCCTTTCTCTTATTGCCTCTTTTTTCCTTCATTTTTTCCCCTCCATTTCTTACTCCAGTTTTTATCCCCCTCCCTCTTTACAGCTTTCTTCTGCAATTCCTTTTTTTGCTGTTTCCTTTTTCTTTGTTGGCTTTCCAAACATTTCCCTTTTTAATTATCTCATTAAACCTCCAAGTTTTTATCTAATCAAACCTCCAAGTTTTAATTTTCATTCTTTTTTCCTTTCACTTTGGTGTCCGTTGTTCCATTTGTTCATTAGAGTTGGTCTCTTCTTTAATCGGCTCCTCCCCTTCTGGCACTTCTTGTTGTTCTTTGTTCTCCAAAATTGCCATTTCTATTAGTTGTAAGGCAATGCAGCACAATTTATTTATTTCATGTAATATTTCCCTATGTTTCTGAGTTCCATTTTTATTTTCAAAAAAGTTCTGCCATTTTTATACTCTTCTTTTAGGTTTTCTTTATTCCTTTTTAAACATTTAAAACCAAACTAATTGTCCAGTTCTTTAATTCAGCCAACGTCTTTAATATTTATTTCCAATGATCAGTTTCTGTTAATTTTTCTTTGAGTTTTATCCAAAAACGTCAAATAATCCAATATCCATAAATTAGAGTTTTGCCAAAATCACCAAACAATCCCAAGGTAATTTTTTTTTACTCTTCTTTCTTTTATCTTAACATTCTGTATTTTCACTTTTCAGGGTTTCTACTTTGTTGTAACAAAGTTCCTCTTATTTTGTATCAAGTTCCAGTTTTGAAAGAGTCGGGCACTTTTTAAAGGATCACTGAAATTTTTTCTTTACCATTAGGTGGCACTCTGTGATATGTCCAAGTTCCACCCTTTTCCCCCCACTTTCTTTCCTCTGTTTAGGGCTTTTAAGTTTCAAAAATACAATAAATCTAATTATCAATTACTCATTGTTGTTTTTTACAGATTCAAATCCAGCTTTTAATTATGCCTATTTAGTGCCAAATTCATATATTTATCCAATTTAAACAGGTATTTTCTTCTGGCTTCCTCCTTAAATTTAATTCCTTTCAAAGTTCAAAGCCACTTTCTGTTGTCAATTTTTCTTTTCACTTTCTCTGGCCGCCGCTTTCACTGTCTTTCTTTAAAAAATTCTTAGTTTCTTAATTCCGGGGTACCTTTATAACCAGATGTTATGCCTGATTAGCCCAGTCTTCACACTGTTCGCTTATTCACCGCTTCAGCACAATCTTTGTCACGGTTAGTTCTCCTTCTTCAGGGTGGCTATATTGGCCACCGCTACAGCCCGTCTCCAGAGGGAGTATGCCTAGCCAGGGAGGGGAGATGCAGTTCCCCTCCACCCAACTGGCAATCTCTCCCTTCTTCACCACCCCTGCAGGGTGGCTCTGGCCCTGTTCGGAGCCCTCCAACGGGGAAAGCATGGACTGAAGCTGTGCATGATCACAGTCTTTGGTGTGTCTGCAAAGGAAACACCACCAGAAGTTCAGGGACAAACTGTTTTTGTGTCCAGTTGTCCTGTGTGCAGTGCTCTATAGAGTCGTTTTGAGGGTAGAGTTGAAACAGTTTATGTCCAGGATGTGAGGGTCTGTAAATATTTTCACAGCCCTCTTTTTTGACTCATGCAGTATACAGGTCCTCAATTGAAGGCAGGTTGATAGTAATTGTTTTTTTTTTTTTGCAGTCCTAATTATTCCCTGAAGTCTGGGTCTGTCTTACTGGGTTGCAGAACCCAACCAGACAGTTATAGAGATGCAGATGACAGACTCAGTAATTCCTCTGTAGAACTATATCAGCAGCTCCTTAGGCAGTTTGAGCTTTCTGAGTTGGCACAGAAAGAACATTCTTTGTTGTGCTTTTTTCATAATGTTTTTGATATTAGGTGTCCATTTTAGGTCTTGAGATATGATAGAACTAGAAATTTGAAGGTCTCTACTGTTGATATTGTGTTGTGTAGTATTATAAGAGGTGGTAGTATGGGATGGTTTTTTCTAAAGTCTACCACCATTTCTATGGTTTTGAGTGTGTTCAGTTCCAGATTGTTCTAGTCGCACTATGAGGCTAGCTGTTCAATCTCCCATCTATATGCGGATTCATTGTTGTCTCAAATGAGACCAATCACAGAAACCATTCATGACACTTGTACTTTAACAGCAATAAAGCTCCCTCGGCTTTCTTTTCCAAATCTAACATGCTTAGAGACAGACGGAGACAGACTATTCTTCGTATGATAACCTATCTGTAAGTTTAGTAAATAGTCTCAGTTCTGTGGAAATCTAAATTCTATATGTGTCTCTACACACTAAATATAAATTTGGTTCTTAAGCAGACTGAAATTAACAGTGCTTTAGTACCTTTTCCCCTACATTGTTAAGGGTATTATATCTACAGAATCTGCAGTTTATAAAATGGCTACCATGTTTGATTTAATTTTATCTTTAAATATAGTTTTTATTTTAAAATTTTCATTTTATAATTATAATAACAGTTCTTGCTTAATGACCACAGTTGGAATTGGCAACTTCATCACTAAATGACACAGTAGTTAAATGGGACTATGATAGACTTATGACCTCATTTCAGCTGCAATCAATAAGTAAATCACCTGCTGCCATTAAGCAATATATCCCATGACCACAACTTGTGATCTTATTGCCTCTTTCTCCATTGACTCTGCTTGTGTGATGGCACCATCGGTTGCTGACTCAGGGGAGGACCTAGAACTGGGGCTATCAGACATGGAGACCCAGAATCTCCAGGAGTGCCCAGAGTCTCTGGGTTGGAAGAGGACCCAGTTCCAAGTCCATCACAAATTGGATGATATGACCGGCCAGATGATCAGCCACCCACTCAAGAAGAGGGAAGAGAGGCATGACTGCCACCAGCTCATACTGATGAGCAACAGGTATATGTCTGATAACGAACAGCTGCAATCCCCCCCCCCTTGATCTGTGGATGTGAAAAGCGGAGAGAAAGGAAACTCAAATGAGGTCGGCAAGGCTGCTAGTGAGGAAGCAGCTTTGCGCCTCCCAATGAGGAATATTAACTTATGGATTACTTGGCACTTGCGAGAGAGCTGTTGGCAAAGACAACTATTCAGTTTTCTGTGTGTAATCCTCAGTTCAATGTTTCTTGTATCTTGATTTTGTGTTGTGAGCCTTGGGTTTGTCTTGTTGGCTATTCATAGACCTGGACTTGGATCTCGTTTCGGACTTGGACTATTCATTCCAGACTTGCCCCAGGATGTTTCCTTATGGATAATGTTTGCTTGAGAACTTATTGCTTCAACTTCATTCATGTGCTTGGACTTACTCACTGAACTGCTTTTGAGGGGAGGTTGTGAAGGAGAATTTTTGGGTATATCGTTATAACAAGTAGAGTGTTGCAATAAATATATTCTACTTACACCTATTACTACACATGTGACTTGAACAACTTGTTGGCATCTGGGTGTGAAGCATGCAAAAAGACATCATGTGACCACACAATGATCACAAATGACTGCAGTTGTGAAATTCCCAAATCTTGATCATGTGATAATGGGGATGCTACAATGGTCATAAGTGCAAGGACCAGTAATAAAGTTTCTTTTCCAGTGCCATATTGCTGAATGGTGACAAAATAGGTAATTGTTAAGCCAGTTCTACATGTAAAGATTCTTTCAAAAGCCCTGTTTGAAAATCCAGAGCCACTTCTTAATAGGAACCAAGAAGGGTTAAATAGCACTATATTTTCTCTTTTTTCTTTTTCACACACTTATAATATAAACACAGAGTTAAACATATTTTAAATGTTACAGAATGTTGAGTTGTAAAGGGTACTGTTAGTCAATTTAGCATGCTGGAAATCTTGGTTTGGGTTCACTGTTTTATTATCACGATTGCTGAAAGAGAACTTCAGAAAACGTTTGCTTTGAGCCAAAGTTTCTTAATAATTTACTAATCAGATTCACAACTTGCTGACCAACTACTCTATAATCCTCAATGGAACTACATTTAAATGGAGAGAAGTATCACAATTTTCTGTTTTAGGGCCAGTACTGTTCAACATCTTCATAAATGTTTTAGATGAAGCAATAGAAGGGAAATTTATCAAATTTGCAGATGACATCAAATTGAGGGAATAGGCAACACTTTAAAGATAGACTCAAGATACAGAAGGATCTTGACAGACCTTAACACTGGTCCCTATCCAACAAAAAGCAATTGAATGATGAAAAAAATAAGAAATAAACTTCAGCAAGAAAACCCAAATGCATAGATATAGAATAAGTGGCTTACTGAAGGTTTTCAAGAAGAAATTGAATACCCATCAAACATCCTGAATGGTATAAAGTCTCCTGCTTGAGGAGAGGGTTGGACTGGAAGACCTCTAAGGTCCCTTCCAACTCTGTTATTTTATGAGTTCTATCTTGGAAGGTCAATACATCATAGTACCGTTCCTTAAGAACTTGAATATTTATTATTGAAGATTACAATGTAAAGTCACTGGATCCAGACTTGGAAGAGACCCACATTAATAATGAATAAGAAATCTCCTTGCTTTAACTAGGTCTACTTTAAATATAATTAGATCTGAATTCAGTTGAATTTGGAGATTTGACACTATATTCTAGTTAATTAGGATACTGATATGGCTGGGTTTTTTTTTTATCATAATCGCTGCTTTGTGAATAAATGTACCAAGTTCTCTTTTTGATGAGATCAAATTAAAAAGCCAGAAGAGAAAGATTTTAAAAATCACTGTTAACAATATACAGTTAAGTGTCTATGCTTTTATTTTCCCTTTGACTTCAGAATTTAGAGTCTGATCAACACGTCCAGAATATTACAAAATCACAAAATTATGAAGTTGGAAGTTTTCTTTTTAGTTTATCTGAGTCCATCCTTCTAATTAAAATATCCAAAAGATGGTTGTCTGGCCCATCCTAGAATATCCAATTTTTGCACTTGCAGTTATTCTGCTGCTATTTCTAACGTTCAGCTGGATTCTGCCTTCTTGTAACTTACATTCATTATTTTATATACTGTTCTATTGAATAATAGAAAACAAACCCTGGCCTTCTTTTATGTGATATCCTTTAAAGTATTTGAAGAGTACTATCATATTCTGCCTCTGTCCCCAGTCTTTACTTCTCAAGGTTAACCATTTCCAGATTCTTCAATTTCTTTCCATAGAGCTTAGTTTCTAGTCTGCTGATAATTCTCTTTTACTAGCTTAGGATCTGCTTCAGTTTAGCTTAGTTCTTATGAAAATATGGTGCCCAGAACTAAAATATTAGGTAAAGTTGATTAATGCAAAATAAAGCAGCATGATGGCATAGTGGATAGAGTGCAGAGTTGCAGGTTAAATTCTGCCCAAACACAGTTTGATCTTGACCGGCTCAAGTTGACTCAGCATTCCATCCTTCTGAAGTCAGTAAAATGAGGACCCAGATTGTTGGGGGCAATATGTAAACCATTCAGAGAGTGCTGTAAAACACTATGGAGTGGTGTTATGTCTCACCTGTGCCCACGAAGTGAGAGTCCAAGATTCCAAGGGAATATAAACAAGCAGACAAGACCAGTAATGACAGGGTTAAATTCCTTTGGCTGGAGAAATCCTTGGCAGTCTCCCACAAGCTGCCTGCCAAGTCCGATAATAAAGCAAGAACATAAATCACAGGCAAACACCACACACAGAATTTGTCGAAGCTTCTATCCCAAATTAATAAGTTGTCCCAAACGAGATTCCAGAGCCAACACGCCCACTTTTATTCCCTGAAGGGCGTGTCAGTCTCTCATCTCAGTCCCTGATTTGTCCTTTCCTTCAGCGTTGCATCTCATGCCTACGCCTGCGCCTTTGCCTCGCATCAAAGCAACATTCCTCAGTTTGATCCTCAGCCAGAGGCCCGCTACGCTCTCCTGATTATCTGCCGACACCTGAGGCACAACCAGGGAGGAAGGTCCTGGGGAGGAAGGCAATTCCAAATCCTCCAGCAAAGCAGGCTCAAACCTCAGAGCCAAATCCTCTTCTTCCTCATGGCTCAAGTCTGTGTCCTCCAGCAAAGCAGGCTCAAATCTCAAGGTCAAATCCTCCTCTTCCTCATTGCTCAAGTCTGTGTCTTCTAACAGAGCAGGCTCAAACCTCTGAGTCACAACACTATCCCTCACCGCAGGGCCCTTCCCCTGAGTCTGACGATCCAGATGTGGTTTCAATGGAAACTGTTCATGGAATCTCCGGATAAGGTCCAGGGCATGAACCGTGGAAGCATCCACCCAGGAAAGAGCCTCCGGTCCATCCCCTAGCCTCTCGATGAAGTATTGAAATAATCCTTTCAGCCAGCGAGAATCCCGAATGCTGACCACCGTGTTGTCAGCAGCGGGATCATCACCGGGTACAGATGGAGAAACCGTACCAGCGGGGGAAGGGAGAGCACACGATGGGGCGTCAGGAACCAGAAGGGAATGGTGGAAGACAGGATGAATGCGCATGGAGCGCGGTAGAGTGAGCCGATAAGCAACGGGATTGATGACTGCCTCGATAGGGAAGGAACCGATGAAGCGATAGTCCAACTTATTGACCGGACAGTCGACCCGTAGATGCTTCGTGGATAACCACACCCTGTCTCCCACAGCCAAGGGAGGCATCGCCCGACGCGAACGATCCGTGAACCTTTTGTAGTCCGCCTTAGCCCGTTCCAATTGTTGTGAAACCAATTGGTGAACCGAATGCAGTTCCAACAAAAAGTCCCGCATCTCGGGAACTGGGGAATCCAAGATCGACAATGGGAAAAACCTCGGATGGAAACCCACATTTGCGTAAAAAGATGTCATGTGAGTGGAGGTGTGCTGAGAGTTATTGAAGGCAAACTCCGCCAAAGGGAGGTAAGTCACCCAATCGTTCTGTAGGTGGTTAACAAAACATCGTAAATATTGGGCGAGGATGCCAATCACCTTCTCTGTCCCACCATCAGTCTCCGGATGGTGCGCAGATGCCAAGCACACCTGCACCTGCAACGCGGTCATCAGGCTCTTCCAAAATTGTGCAGTAAACTGGACACCGCGATCCGAAACCACCCTGTCCGGCAGACCATGCAGAAGGAACACGTGTTGCAAAAATAACTGGGCAGTAGTACGAGCCGACGGTAACCTCCGACAGGGGATAAAGTGAGCCATCTTAGTTAACATATCAACCACCACGAGCACCGTCGTATACCCGGACGAAAAGGGCAAATGTGTTAAAAAGTCCATGGAAATTGCCCCCCATGGTCTGTCCAGAGTCAGCAGTGGTTGAAGGAGACCAGGAGGTGCACCCGTTGTGGCTTTTGTTTGCCGGCACGGTACACAGGACGCAACGTAGGCGTAGACATCATGTCGGACTCGAGGCCACCAAAAAGTCCGTGTGACAAAATGAAGGGTCTTAAAAAATCCAAAATGGCCGGCAGCAGGGTTGTCATGACATTGAGTCATGATGAGGGCTCTAAGTTTCCTTGTGGGCACGTACAATCGGCCCCGATGTCGTTGTAAGCCCTCCTCCAGAGTCCATGGGGAGTCAGGTCCAATTTCCCCCATTCTCTGCTGCGACCAAGCGTCTAAGCGCTGTGTCTCTCGTATCTGAGTCCGCAAATCCACCGATTCCTGGATAACAGCCAAAGATTCCGGTGGCAGCACCGTATGTGGAGAAGAGGGTCCTCAGGACAAAGGTACTCAGGTTTATGTGACAGGACATCGGCTCTCCGATTTTGACCACTGGGATATAAGTCACAAAAAAGTTGAACTGAGCAAAGAACAATGACCACCAAATCTGTCGCTGGTTCAACTTCCTCGCAGTGGACAAGTGCTCCAAATTACGATGATCCGTGCGAACCTCCACCTTGTGCCGAGCCCCCTCAAGGTGATGTCGCCAGGTCTCAAACGCAGCCTTGATAGCCAGCAATTCTTTTTCCCAGATAGTATAGTTGCGCTCGGAAGGAGTGTGTTTCCGAGAATCGTAAGTGCAGGGAAAAAGAGGGGCGCCATCCGCTGGGGCTTGCAACAACACAGCCCCAATAGCCACGTTGGATGCATCCGTCTCCACCACAAACGGACGGTGTGGATCAGGATGCCTCAGGATAGGTTCTGCGATGAAGGCCTTCTTAAGAGCCTCAAAGGCCTGTTGCTGTGAGGGGGCCCACTGGAACGGGACCTTCTTTCTAAGGAGCTGAGTGATGGGATCCGTCAGCTTGGCAAAACCCGGGATGAAGGTCCGATAATAATTAGCGAACCCCAAGAGACGTTGAACGTCTTTCACTCGACAAGGGGGTTCCCAACTACACAAAGCCTCTGCCTTACATGGGTCCATGGCAATGCCTTCAGGAGAGATGATGTGCTCCAAGAACTCTATGGAAGTCTGGAAAAAGAGGCATTTCTCCAGCTTCGCATAGAGTTGATGCTCCCGAAGACGTTGCAATAACTGACGAACTTGTTGAATATGGTTGTCCCTGGACCTAGAATAAATCAAAATGTCGTCCAGGTACATCACCACGAACCGATCGAGCATGTCCCGGAACACATCGTTCATCAGGTGCTGGAAGACCGCGGGGGCATTGGTCAACCCGAACAGCATCACGGTGTATTCAAAATGGCCATATCGGGTGCCGAACGCCATCTTCCATTCGTCCCCCTCTCGCATCTGCACCAGGTTGTAGGCCCCTCAAAGATTGAGCTTGGTGAAGACAGTAGCCTCCCGTAACCGCTCCATCAACTCTGGAATGAGCGGCAAGTGATAACTATTCCGCACCGTAATGGCGTTCAACCGGCGGTAGTCACAACACAAGCGCAAGTCCCCCGTCTTCTTTTTAACTAAATGAACGGGAGCAGAAAGAGGGGATGATGACGGCCAGATAAACCCCCAGGCCAAATTCTTTTCCAAGAAGTCATGAAGGGCAGCCAATTCGGGCTCAGACATAGAATACAGGCATCCCTTGGGTAGTGGGGCATCGGGCAGAAGGTCCATGGGACAGTCATAGGGTCGATGCGGGGGTAACCCATCCACCTCCTTCTCACTAAAGACATAGGAAAAATCGGAGAGTTCAGGAGGTATGGAGACAGCGGGGGCGGCGATGTCCTGGCCAGCACAGGTGTGTCGTAAATGGTCCACACACTGGAGACTCGGGAACGAAATGGCGTTCTGCGCCCATGCCACCCAAGGATCATGTAACCATAACCAGGCCATTCCGAGGACCAAGGGGAGATGGAGGTCCACATTGATGTAGAAACTAATCGCTTCCTCATGGTCCCCAATAACCAGGCGCAACGGCTGGGTAGCGAAACGAATGGGCCCAGCATGAAGTTCCCGCCCATCAATCGTTTCCACCTTGATTGGAGGCTCCACCGCAACCAAGGGGACGTCAAAATGAGTTGCAAAGGCCTGGTCCATGAAACTGGTCATAGCCCCCGAGTCCACCAACGCAACTGCAGAAATCCCCTCCGACTGGGATGGCAAGAAAACCCGAGTGTCTAGAAGTAAATGGCGAGGGGGTCCAGAGTCCACCTCCACTACTTCGGGCGGTTGGTTGATACGTGCCCGACCTAGGGTTTTCCCGAGGCTAGGCCTGCCCCATTTCCTGACTGATCAAGTGTCGATTCAGGTACTGGCTTGTGTGCCCCCCGTCGTTTAACAGAACAGGAATTCGCAAAATGTCCAGGCCCCCCACAATATAGGCATAAGCCTCCCTGGAGTCTCCTTGTGCATTCTTGGGCCATCAAACGAAGTCAGATCGCACCCAACTCCATCTGCTCCTCGGCCCTGGCCACTGCACTGTGGAAGACCTGGGGCGCTGGTTGTACAGGATGCTGTGGCCTTGAGGTGGATGCCTGCTCCAGAACGGGGCGTCGAGTCTTGCGCCGTTGAAGCCGGGTGTCAATGTGCAAGCATTGCACCACCAGAGCATCGAGGGTCGGGGCTGGCTCCAGGTGAACCAACTCGTCCTGTATGTCCTCCGACAGGCCATCTTGGAAAGTGTCCATTAAAGCTGCATCATTCCATGCAAAGTCCAAACAGAGCAGTCGAAACTCTGAAATGAACTCCTGCAAGGGGCGTTTCCCCTGGCGAAGTTCCTTCAGGCATCTGGCTGCTGTCTGAGCCCGTATGGGGTCCTCATACATAAGTCTCAGGTGACGCCAAAACCTCTGATAGTCTGTTAGCAATGGACTATCCTGCACCAACAAAGGAATGGCCCACCTGGCAGTCGAGCCCGACAGAAGGCTGATTACAAACCCCACCCGAGCCCGGTCATCAGGAAAATCCTCCAGCCTCAGAGCCATAAACAATTGGCACTGTCCCATGAAAGCCAGGAACATTTCAGGCTGCCCAGAGAACTTATCCGGCACAGCTACCGGGCATTTCCTATGGGGAGAAGCAGGAGGAGCAGCATGAGCCTGCAGCAGTGTGAGTTGATTAATCAGCTAAGTAACTTGCTGCTGCAAAACTTGGTTATCATTTTGAAGTTGATTAATCTGCTGCTGCTGCTGCTGCTGTTGATCCATCTTGGTCAGAAGATGGTTTTTGTATGGTTCGGGACAAAAATGTTAAGTCTCACCTGTGCCCATGAGGTGAGAGTCCAAGATTCCAAAGGAATATAGACAAGCAGACAAGACCAGTAACGACAGGGTTAAATTCCTTTGGCTGGAGAAGTCCTTGGCAGTCTCCCACAAGCTGCCTGCCAAGTCTGATAATAAAGCAAGAACATAAATCACAGGCAAACGCCACACAGAATTTGTCGAAGCTTCTATCCCAAATTAACAAGTTGTCCCGAACGAGAATCCAGAGCCAACACGCCCACTTTTATTCCCTGAGGGGCGTGTCAGTCTCTCATCTCAGTCCCTGATTTGTCCTTTCCTTCTGCATTGCATCTCATGCCTACGCCTGCGCCTTTGCCTCGCATCAAAGCAACATTCCTCAGTTTGATCCTCAGCCAGAGGCCCGCTACGCTCTCCTGATTATCTGCCGACACCTGAGGCACAACCAGGGAGGAAGGTCCTGGGGAGGAAGGCAATTCTAAATCCTCCAGCAAAACAGGCTCAAACCTCAGAGCCAAATCCTCTTCTTCCTCATGGCTCAAGTCTGTGTCCTCCAGCAAAGCAGGCTCAAACCTCAAGGTCAAATCCTCCTCTTCCTCATTGCTCAAGTCTGTGTCTTCTAACAGAGCAGGCTCAAACCTCCGAGTCACAACAGAATGGTATATAGGTGCTACTGCTATCATGTTGTCTATGATTGGAAATTATAATTCTCTTGATGCAGCTTATGTTGCATTTGCTTTTTTAAAATAGCCATAACATTGTGATGTTTCATTTGTCTTGTCATCAATTATTATTACGGAAAACTCCAACTTCAAGCCGACCCTCAGCAATTGAATCTCAATGGGTGACTTTAAGCCAATTATCTTGATTTTCAGATTTATGCTCTAGTTGCGCCAATGTAATATTTATTGCAAACCACTTTGTTTCTCAACCAACAATGTGGCATCATCTACAAATAAAAGTAGATGTGTTATGAGATCCCCACCAACATATTTTAAATTCTATCAGAAAGTAGTCCTTAAAGTGTTGTTTATAAACATATTAAACAATCTGCCATAATTTTGCCATAATCAGCAGACTGATGATGAGAATTGTAAAGAGACTTTAATTGGGATGACAAAATATTGAGATATATGTCTTAATTCCTTTCTATTTGCCAATTCACCTTTGACAAACTATGATGAAACTTGTGATCGAACTTGATGTTTTTGCTACCTGCTGTATTCATAATTGTAGCTTCTGAAGGTAAGATACTTCTGCTGTATGTTTTAAATACTATCCTGCACAGCTACTATTTTCACCACTTTTGTCTGCTATTCTACCACAGACAGAAATATCCTTGTCCTGCTGGAAAACACTCAGTATTGAGAAGGCCCAGCTTTATGCTGATAACACTAAAATATAAAATAATGCCAACAGCTGGTGCTACAAATGGCTTTTAAAAAGGATGTTCATTCACTAAATTCCTCTTGCTACTTTTGACATGAAACACGCAGTCTCTAATTATTCTGATCAAGACGGTGAAATACAAAAACAAACTTTAATTGTGTTTAACAGATATTTAATCAGGATTCACTGAACTACAGATTAAAGCTGAAATTCATAAACCATAATTACCCGATTGTCGCAATCTTTTTGGTCCACATTCTGCTTCCGTCTGGGCGCCTGGCACTTTGCCCTGAATTTCTTTTAGTGTCTTCTCATCTTCATTGCTGTTCATGTTTTTCCAGCAGAGATTTAGCACAGATCACAAAATATCTGTTCTTGGCAAGTTTAGCACTTTTTTTCCAAAAACTTTATCTGTTTTATGTCCAGAAATCCTACATCATGAATATAGTAACTATCTACAATTATAACTCAATAAAATATTGATTTTTTATCTCTGCAACAGTCTGATAATATATTATCGTTTTTTCTCTTTTTTTCTGTCAAACACAGACAAGCATAAGATAGGCTTTACAAAAAAGGCTCAAATAATGCTGTTTTGGTAAGAGCTCATTGTATCAACAACGTTTGTTATAGTTATTAGATAGTTGTATTTCTCCTGTCCCTTGACAATACTGATAGTGTTCTTCTAGCAGATTATTTTAAACATAAACTACTTCAACTATTAAACTACTAGTGTCCAGCATAGCTGTAAAGACATTCACAAGACTTAAACTAAATACTTGAGCATAGCAAAACCACAGCCTTCACTCTTCAGGATTGTACAAACACCTGGAATATGAAAATTGTTTTAGAGTAAAACAGAGAGTCACCTTTTTAAATATTTCTTTTACATATTTAACTCAATATTGCTGACACACAGTAGCTAATGAGGATTTCCAAAAAGAATTTCTCACTTTGCCCAGTACCTGATTGTTTATTAGCTGGAAATGTCAGATTCAACTGGAATATTTACATGTAGCACTGAACATGTTTCTCTCTTAATTTCAAGATTGAAATGTACTGAAGCCGCTCAAAACTCATCCTCCTTAAATCATGCCTGCTCTTCATCAATAAATGAATATAATTAACTGGAATTAAGACAGATATCCTGATCCCCAAATTCCTTCACCCCAATTGTGTGTAACAATTGTGTGTAATAATCTTTTATATTTATTCCTCATTCTTTCACCAATTAGTTCAGAGCGGTGAAATACAATCTTCAGGTGGTCTCCGATCTATATAGAAGAGAACTGTGTCACATGCCTCAATTCCATTCACTGACTACACAACCAGAATGATTAATATGGTTTCCATGCACTAATGCTTTATAATGGAAACAAAGAAGCTTGAAGTGAGTCCCTGTTTGAATAGTCTACTTCCATTTCAATGTGGGTTGAGTGCCTTGTACTGTTTCTAGGCTCTTAAGAGCCAGCAAAGCTAACATAGGGACAGTAAGCTGGGGAACATGGAGTCTCCTTTTTGCTAGTAATGCATGAAGAGAGCTATTAAGTATGTTCTTGGAATCTGCTTTGTTTAGTTAGATTTAGAATGCTGAAGCCTAATATTAAAGGTATTTTATTTTAGTAATATTTCCACCAGACATTCACTATTAACCAAATCATATCTTAATCAGTCATTAGAGGCAATTCATGACACTTTATTAACTTAAATCATCTCAATGTTACTGTTTTCCTTCAAACAAGCAACCCCATCCTGTTAATTTTCAAAATATTCCAACAAAGTTTTCCAATTTAAATGTTTTATTGGTTTGATTCCAGACCAAATCTATATTTCCTCTGATTCATTGAAAACCTGTTTCACAGAAGTTATGAAAACAATAGATTCATTTTGGCAATTAAAAGTTGTTTTAATGTACAGTAAGGTACGTTGGTTGTTTTAAATGTACAGTAAGATAAAAATATCATAACCATGCAGTGCAGAAGCCTTTTATGCTCCTGTGGAGTTTAGTTATACAACACTTCACATACACTTTAACTAACAGAATTGCACAACGATATTGAACAAATATTAATCAATAACCTGGCCCCCTTTTTAAAGCCAGTACAAGTGATTAAGGTACAAGACTAGACCAGGAGACTGTGAGTTCTAGTATCACCTAAAGCATGAAACCAGCTGGGTGATTTTGTGTAAGTCACTCTTTCTCAGCTCTATGAAGGAGATAGTGGCAAACCACCTACAAAAATATTGCCAGGAAAACTTCAGGGACCAATCCAGTCACTAACCAGAGTCAACACTTATTAAACAAACAAGCAAACTAAGGTATTGCCTGCTTCTTTGGGATAATTCCAATGACCTCTAAACCATCATTCTCTCTCCAGCTTCCCAAGCTGTTCAGTCCAATATACTGGGTGTCTTCCTGGTTCTAATACTTGATGCTAACTACAACTTAATGCCATTATATTATCTTCTGCAATTACATTTTGCACCAGCTGCAGTGTCCCAATAATCTTTGTTGTTAAGCTAAATGTGACATCTGATTATGGTTTACTGTGGCTAAAGCATCTTTTCTTGCAACCCATTTACACACCATACTAGCTGCACAAAGATACTCCTAGAAATAGTGACCAACTTTATTCCTTTGTGTTAAGTTGCAATTTGTTAGTTCAGTGATTTTATTGCTGACAATAATTCAGAGCTTTCAAATCTGTTTTCTTAAGTTCTTTATCCATTTTTACTCAGTTCCAAGGCTTTTACATCCATATTAAACATGATACAGAATTTACTATACAGTGTGACTGTTACTTTTCATTCAAACTGTTCTCTGAAAACAGTTCAAAGGCCTTTGAGATGCAAAATTATGTAAGTCTAGTGTAGCCAAGATTCTTCCCTGGAATAATCTGTCCCCAGACATGAAACTTCATGATTTTAAGTGTTTTATGTTAATGATAATGGTTAGTACTGTGAACAGATGTACCTGGCTCTGGTGTGATCTACTGTATTAAGTTTCAGGAACACACTATTCATATTGTTTTAAAATTTTATGTCAATTTTCAAGGTGTGACAATTGCACTGGGTATAATCAGTGCTAATCCCTAATGTGCCATAGATCATTATATATGTTCATTTTTAAAATACAGTAGTATCTTACAAACAAATGAATGTATTTTCTTCAAGTCAGTTACTAAAAATTGCTGAATGTGTGTATCATTTCATTGTGTGCAGATACATAAGGATATTTAGATAAATATTGATACTAATTATGTATTGGTATTACTTAGTTACAATATTTGTGGAAAAGCAGAAGAAAGAGACAATACACATTTTCCAATGAATATAGGGAAAATATGAGGTAGGGTAGATTTTTCCAAATTGACTTCTTCCAACATATTGGACTGCATGTTCAAATGAAGTCAGTCCAATGTACCTGACAGACATATTTGTCTTTTGGGCTATAATAAACTTTACAGTAGGGTACAATAGTTGAAAGACAACTGATTGAGAAAAGCTAATATGTGCATCTGTCAACCAGCTGATGAAAGCACAATTTCAATGGCTACTTAGGTATGCTGTACAAGTCTTTATCTAAATGAGTAATTGTCAGACTGATTGGTCAGTGAAAATTTCTTTATTCAATGTACTGTGCACTTAGAAAAGCATGCTCATTTAAATCATGACATTATGAGTCTTTGTGTAGAAGTTATTTTTTTCTGTACAAGACTGTTTTTAAGGTTTCAGGAATTCCATAGCCTTATTAAACATTCGCCATGATTAATTGTGTTGTATTGTTGGACAATGCAAATCGAATTTTTGTCTAACTTCTTGGGGCCGCTGCATATTTTATAGAATCAATGAGAGGGGATGTATTTATATATTCCCAATTCTTTTATAAAATCAAGAAGGCATCATTGGTGCTGAATAAAAAAATCCACATGAGGATTTAGGGAACAAGAAGCTTTTGAACAAATTTAGTATTAGGAATTGGTGAATTATAATTTCTTTGACAAACATACACTTCTGTTTCTCTCAGTATTTTTCAGCAACCAAATTTAGGAAAATATTTTTTAATTACTACTACTGGTTTCCTTGAATTTACCAAACTACTGCAGATTATCTTCTACTGCAGAACTATCCATTAATCCTAATCTTACTTCTGTCCAACGCATACCCAAACTGACACATTTAACTTCCTGTAATTATACAGGCTTATCTTAAAAACAGCAAAATAATCTCCGTCCAAGCTTACTTCACTAACAGTCTGGGATGAAGTTAATAGATAAAAAGCAGATTATACTGCTCCAAAGTAAATAAGAAATAAATGACTGCTAAAATATTTTTTGCTTATATAGGAGCACTAATTTCAAATGAATGAAGAACAGATGGATTCCAGATAGACGATAGAGATTTACTCAGAAAATAGCCAGTCAGACTAACGGATAACAAATATTGCCACATTCATTTAAGGATTTTTTTTTTTGTAAGCAGAAAATAGCATTATTAGTTTTACTATTTACTGGTATTAATTTTAGATTAGCAGCATAAAAGTAAAAGACGGATGGTTTGGGAAAAAGAGCGAAATATGACTAGTCAATGATTGAGAAAAAACTTCTACTTCCTTTGACAGGAGTACAAGAATCTTCCATTTCAAGGATGTTGGGTGAGAGTCTACAAAGCAACTCTAGTGCTTCTTTATATCTGAACACCTCCTCTCTGAATTTAGAAAAGCAATATGTCTAAAGGGGAAGTAGGTGAGACCAATAATTTGCTGTTGCTTCCATCACATTTTTTAAATGTTAAGTATGCAAGTTCAATGCCTGTCAGATGGATGTCCTGTTGAAAAATCATGGCAAATCTTCATTACTTGAGAAATCTTTGAAAGAGTTACACACACACACACATACACACTTAAGTTTTCGTGGGTACTTACATGTATGGTATTCAGCTTTGTTCGGGTATTTTCCCACGTCATTATAGTTGTGCTTTTAAAGTTGTAGCAATGTTTTGGCAGAATCTCATCTGCCATCATCAGGCTTCTGTATTGTGTTCGTCTGTGAGTCAGACTTTCACAACCATTTCAGTTTTAAATTTGGGGCTAGCCTACTGCTGTGCCAGAATGGCTTTTTCTTAATCCTGATTGGTTGGGAGTCTTGGTCTGTGTTTATTGGTCTTAGAGATTGCTGTGTTCTGCTTGATTGGTGTTTCTAATATCTTCTGTCTGTTTTGTGGCTTTTTTTGTCTTGATTGGCTGGCAACGTTGTGTTCCTGTATTGGAGGCTTTTATGCAGCTTGGCTCCGAGTAAATGGATGGCTATAATTTATTAGGAAGCTAGGTTTCATCTGGGTGCCTGGTTGGGGTGTGTTTGAGCTGGGGGCATCAGGGGGAAATCTGTTTGTGCCCAGGTGTTTGCCTGGCTTGTGGTGTGGAGATTTTTTTGTTTGTGAGTGCAGGCTTCCAAATAATTGACAGTCTGGTGGAATCGTCTCTTCTATTCATGCTTCCAGGTTTTTTTTCAATCTCTATGGCTTCTCTGATAATTCTGTGGCTGGGGTTTTCTATAGTGGTTAGGGTTTTCTATAGAAGTAGCCATCATGGCTGCCATGAAGCTGGGACAGCCGAGCCAACTAAGAAATGTGCAGGAGCGGTGCAGATGAATAGTGATTGAAGCTGAGTGAGAAGATTCCTTTTTATTTAGATCCTATCTTTCAAGAAAAGAAAGAGAAAAATCCAGAAAAAGAGACTTTTAGAACTATTTTTCAAAGTGCCCAACTGCCATAGAGAGAAAAACCCTAGACCCAAAAGAGGAATTAAGGGGAGAGAAGCTAAGGACCTTTTAAAACATAGAAAATTGGAGTCTTAAACTGGGTAGGCATTGTTTTGGAAAGGCATTATAAAATGCTGGATATCCACTTGAATCTATTTGAATAGTTGACTTTGCTTCCATAAATTGAACTAAATTTGGATTAATTGAATCATTAACATTTGAAACAAAGCTGAAACCTAAGCTGAGGGCACCATCTACTGGTGAATAGAATATACCAGACCCCTACAAGTTTATTGTTTTTTTTGATGAGAAAAATAAACAACATTTATCTGGAGGACTGTGGTGGCATTGATTGTTCTATAACTAGTTACTTGATGATCACTGGAGACTCTATTATGGAAGACTTTTAAGTAAAGCAAAGTGATTTTTGATTTGCAGAAGCTTCCTGGACGATTTAAATGGAATTGATTAATAATCCTAAGATGTAAAGACCTATGATTATTGAACTTTCTAAGGACTAACACTGGACTGGAATATATTGTTTTTGGACTTGAGTAATAGCTGGAGTTATTAAATTAAGACAAGATGCTCCATCAGGGGGAAAGGAGTGAGATTTCAAAAGAAATGTCATTGATGTTCCAAAGCACTAGGGGTACTATGGAAAAGAATCACAGAGAGATAAAATACCTAAGGCATATATGGGAAAATGGCAAAATATGTTACAACTGATGATGAATGAAGACCAAATAGTACAGGAAAGATAGCAGATAGCAGAAAGAACGGAAGAAAAGGCTGAGCAGACATATCAGCAAATAAAGCAAGAAGATGGGAAAGAGAAGATGATAAAGACAATAATGGCTGATGAAAATAAACCAAGAGAAAAGCACTTTGAGAGATTTAAAAAGGGAATCAGATAACCTGGAAGAGATTTTTGAAAGGGAGATGGGGTTTGGGTGGACACCTGGCAACTTAGGAGGGTAGAGATGGGAAAAATATTCAGTCTTAATGGTGAAGATACATATGTTACAGATAAAGATCCAAGAAAGGAGTATGGGAGACAAACAGGGGTGGGCTGCTACGGGTTTGCCCGGGTTCGGGCAAACTCATAGGTAATGTTATGGCCAGTTCGGTGAACTGCCAAATCCCACTCCTTTTTTTCCCTAATATAATGATGGCCTGATTAGAAATTTGAATTCTAGAAATAAGAAATAGGGGGAATTCTAGCAGATATAATATTTATACAATAGAATATAAGTAATAATTTTATGGAAAAGATTAGAGGTTGAAAAATGGTATTATCATGTATGCTTATAACAATATAATTATTGGCTTTAAAATGGCATATAATATTTAATAACTACTTTTTAAAAACTATGTATATTAATACTAGGTTTATGTAAGTTTGATTAATATAACAACAATTATGAATATCATTATTTATGTCTGTATCAAAATAAATTATACCCAGGGGACACACTGTTCAAATCTAATAAAACTTGAAAAAGAAGAAAGAAAGAAAGAAAGAAAGAAAGAAAGAAAGAAAGAAAGAAAGAAAGAAAGAAAGTCCAGTTGCCCTTTCTGAGGGAAAGCACCTTTGGGATTATCATGACCTGGATGTCTGAGAATCTCCATAGACAATTTAGCTATGCACTTTGGGATGAACACTCTTTGAATGGTGCAGGAGTATGAATGAATTTATAGAAAAAGAATTGCAGACTACAGGATTCAGGTGATCCTGAGGGCATAAATAAACCTCCAAGTCACCTCAATGAGTCTCAGAAAGAGTACTAATGACCAGATAACTGCAAGGAATATAAATCTTTCCATTGTCCACCACTTAGTCAGAACTGAAGAAACTTCTTGGATGAGAAGCAAAACATCTTCAAGAAAAACAAGAGTTGCCCTTTTGAAGGAAAGCACCTTTTAGACTAGCAACAAAGAGTAAAGAAATGAATGTATCAGTTAAACGGTGCCCAGCCATGTCAATCATACAAGTCCAGAAACACAGTCTGGAAAGTTAGCCAATATTCTGAATGGGAGCAGCTTGGTAAATCTCCAAGGGTATCCAGTTCCACAGCCTTAACATCATTATACAAAAAGACCCCTATCTGAGACCCACTGCCAGCGGTAATGCTGATAATCGTGGCATCTGAAAGAAGGCAATATCAGTTGGCATCAGAAAATAGGCACGTCCATGTGACAAAACCTCTCCATCAGGCAAAAGGTTTTTTTTTTTAAAAAAGATTCTATAGTACTTGTATGTTCTGGTCTCAAGCAAGAGCAAATAAACTATCATGTAATAAGAAAAACTGAATGTCAGAGTTGCAATAGACTTGCAATAGTTGCAGTACTAAGGAATTTGATGCTCTTCGTGTATTTTTTATGCTTTAATATCTAAACACCTTCTTAGTCTCTTCTTATCCTAGTAAAGTGCAAGCATATCCTAGTAAATAGCCTGCTGTCAGACAAGCATGACTAGGTTGCATTATGTATGTGATGTGTGTATTTCTGCCACTTAAACAACTTTTGTTATTGTATTTTGATTGTTTTATAAAGAGTAAGCAACATAGAATAAACAAATGATGTTTGAGATATAGGTTTGCTAGCCTCTGTATTTGATGGATACTCATTAACATGTATCTGATTTCATTTTACAAGATGTAAAAGTGCTAGTGATAAGGGATGTGAAAATTGAAGTCTGTTTTGTTTCCAAATTCAGAACTGGATTTTCTAAAGCCTTCTATACATTATTAGATTAGCTTAATCATCTTTCTCCCTAATCATTGCCCAAACTAAAGTAAAATTGAAATTCATCAGCTAATGATTAAATATTATCCAAATGTACTGTAGTTACTAGTGACAATTTTATGATCTCCTTATGCTGCGTCACCTGTAAATTCATGGAATCAATTATTAACCAATCCATTATCCTCCACTTAGAGACAAACAACCTACTCTCCAATAAACAATTTGGTTTCAGAAAAAAACTATCCTGTAATCTGCAACTCTTACACTGCAAAAACATATGGACTACACAACTTGATCAGGGCAAAGCAGTAGATGCAATCTACATAGACTACTGTAAAGCCTTTGATTCACTGGTACACAACAAACTACTCCTAAAAATAAAATCCTATGGTATTTCTGAACAACTGCATAACTGGATAGAAGCATTCCTGTCAAACAGACAACAAATGGTCAAAATTGGGAGTGTCCTATCAAATTCTGTACCTGTCAATAGTGGTGTTCCCCCAAGGCAGTGTTCTAGGAGCAACTTTCTTCATACTCTATATAAATGACCTCTGTGATCATATTAAGAGCAACTGCGTTCTTTTCACTGATGATGTACAGCTGTTCAATACCACAGACAATACTGCTACCCTTCAAAAAGATCTTGACTATGTATCAGAATGGTCAAACAAATGGCAACTTCAAATCTCAACAAATAAATGTTCTGTCTTACATATTGGCAAAAAATAATAATCAGAAAATAAAATACAAGCTGAATAGTCAAGATCTTGTTGATGATCCAAGCTATGTAAAGGACCTTGGAATACTCATCTCTAATGATCTAAGTGCTATAGCCCACTGTAACTACATAGCCCAAAAGGCATTAAGAGTTGTTAACCTAATCCTACGTAGCTTTTTCTCTGGTAATATCACACTACTAACTAGAGCATACAAAATATTTGCTAAACCAATACTTGAATACAGCTCATCAGTCTGGAACCCACATTACGTATCTGATATTAGCACAGTTGAGAAAGTCCAGAAATATTTCACAAGAAGAGTTCTCCACTCCTCTACTCGTTGTAGAATACCTTATGCCACCAGATTTGAAATTCTAGAACTAGAAAACCTTGAATTATGCTGTCTTCGGTCTGATCTAAGTATGGTATATAAAATCATACATTGCAATGTCCTACCTGTCAATGAATACTTCAGCTTCAACCATAACAACACAAGAGCACACAATAGATACAAACTCAAGGTTAACCGCACCAAACTTGATTGCAGGAAATACGAATTCAGCAACAGAATGGTCAATGTCTGAAATACTCTACCTGACTCTGTAGTTTCTTCCCCAAACCCCCAAAACTTTAACCTTAGACTGTCTGATATATATATAAAACAAAAAAAATCTACCATTATAATTTGATTTGCAAGAAATGGAGAAAAAAGCATGACAAAACAGAATGTCTTGAAGGGTGCTGTAATTACTTACATATGCAAATACTATTATGTATTAAGGAATGAGAGACCAAACCAGAGCATTCACAAGTAAAGGCTTTATTCAACAGATTAAAGGGCTGTCGCGTCTGCATACTAACAAGCAGACATGCTCCAGCGAACAGCGGCTGGCTCGACCTAGCAGCTGGCTTTTACAGCCGACTGTCGAAGGGAGCCAGCCAATGGGAGCTGTAAACGCCTCCGCAATATAGATGGACTTGATTGGGAACTTTGGTCAGTTCCAAGGACATAACAAATACCATTGTCTTAAGTTCAGGCATACAGTCAAAAATAGTAGCAATAATAATTCTGTTCCCTTTTGTAGGGACATTCATTTTTTCAGCTTAGGGCTCTTGGCAAATATGTATCAATGAAGTTCCAAAATATATCAGAGGTACATACGGTATGTAGAATTCCATATTACAGCTGTAATATAGAGCTGTCAGTCAGATCTCCAAGGTTATACAGGAATTGATATTCTGAAAACTGAATTCATCTCAAAGAACTAACATTAATTTGAGGAAATCTAAGTTCAAGTTGTAGTGCAGTTGCCAGCATTCCTTCTCTTACGATTGTGCCAGACAATTTATTTAAATAATAATATCTCATTGGCTACGAAGGTAGAGATGACATAAATTGTAGTATACCATATCGATAACACACCAATTGAGAAAGGCTGTTATTGATTTTTTTGGTAGGTATACAATCCAAAATTCCAACAGTGACTGAAAAATCTATATTTACTGGGTGTAATAAAATTTTTAGCTTGATAAGAATTAAAGAACAACAACTACTCTGTCATGCACTGTCATACAAATCTCATTTTGAAAGCTGAAGATAAATTTTGTACAAAGAGAAATTAATCCTGCAATTATTTTCGCACACTTCTTTGAAACGAATCTCCCAACCATTCTTACACACCTTGAAATAGTACAAACTGTTTTTCAAATTATTTAATAAAAAACTTCAGTTAGTCCAGAAACAACTTTATCTAATAATGAACTCCTTTTTTTCAAGGGAGATTGATCCCTACACCTTCTTTAAAAAACAATCCAATATTGCAATACAATGCAAATTTGTTATTGTATCTGTACTATTTCCTCATATTCAGAGGTGGTATTCAGCAGGTTCTGACCAATTCTGGAGAACCGATAGCAGAAATTTTGAGTAGTTCAGAGAACTGGCAAATACCACCTCTGACTGGAGATTTTACAGTATCCTTCTCCTGCCACGCCCACCAAGCCATGGCACAGAACCAGTAGTAAAAAAAATTGAATCCCACCACTGCTCATATTGACTCAATCTATGTAAATAATTCAGTTTTCAAGTATTAGCTTCTTTTTTTAAAAGTTTTTATATATATTGTTTTTTTTAATTTTTATTGGTTTTTAAAACAAACAAACAAAAAAAACATAAAAACATCAAGTAATATTCCATATATATACATACAGTGTGCCGGTTGGTTTACAAATTGTTTTGTGCTTCCATTTCGTAGTCTTCAATTACAATTACATTGTATATAATCTCATATTTTTGATTAAATATTAAATACATTAATATCATTTAATAATATCATTTAATAGTCAATCATTTGACTATAGTTTTATACTTTTATTCATTCATGTTTTACAAAATAATCATATTTTACTTAATTTGTTTTATGACAGAATTTTTCAGAGAGAAAGAAGAAGAGGCAGAAAAAGAAATTTCACTAATTGAATTCCAAGAGGACTCCCAAATGACAATTGAAAAAGAAGAAGGTGCAGTAGGTGGAAAGGAGGAAGACAAAGAACAACGTGAACCAAGATCCACGAGAGCTGTCAAACCTAACTACAAAATATAACCATTGAAGAGAAAAAATTGATTACAATTAATATAAGTGGACTTAATTCAGCCGTTAAAAGAAGGAAAACCTTCCATAAATTAGAGAAATTAAAATTTGATATAATCTGCCTACAAGAAGTACATATATCAAAACAATATGAACAATTGTTGATACAGCCAAAATTAGGGAAAATATTTACTTCCTTGACACAATGTAAGAAAAGACGAGTGGTTTTATATATTCCCAGCGACCATCCCAGCGAAACTGATATATACTGATGACGACGGAAGAATACTAATGGTGGAAATAATGGACAATAATATGAAAACACTCCTGATTGCAATCTATGCCCCAAATGACAATCAAGAAGAATTTTATAAAAAATTACTTATGAAAATAATTGAACTGGACTATGCTAATATAGTTATGATGGGAGATTTTAATGGAATTGTAGACAATAAACTGGACTATACAGTTTTCAAGTATTAGCTTCTAATGATAAAAATAATGTAGCCAAAGATAGAGAAACATATGAATTCCAATGAAATCCCTATTGACAGGTTCTTCTCTTGAATAAGAATCCTGCCAAATAATATTTTCATATATTTCAGTTAGACTATTAGTTATGTATTAATCCCTAGAGACATAGCACAGTATCTATGTGTGAAATATAATAAAAAGGGAGTGGTAGCTAATTCTGTCTCCCAGGATTGCAAGTAGAAGCTCTGATTTGTCATAATGGTGGGTATGTTAATAGTAAGTCTCAGGTGGCATATAGTGGGACAGAGTAAGAAAGAGCATCTGTAGAAAATAAATATAGTTGGTTTACACACAATATCAGAATACAGCCTTTTAGATAGTCTCATGTCTTGCAAAGATATTCACATACTTTTTTATTTATTGATTGATATCTTTATGGTTTGTGCCTTATGTTAGTTGGGTAATGAGTACAATTCTGATTGGGATGGGAGAAAAAACACATACAACATATACAACTTAAAGGTTAAAAGTTCTCACTTAATTAGAAATTCTGCTTTATAAGTCTTCCTATTTTATGAAAGCCTACACACGTATAGTTCTACACACAGTTTAATTGTGAGACCAACATTTTATTGCTATTAGCAATAATGATTTTATAAAAGGACAGAATGGTCCCTGCTATTCTCAAGGTGAGTTATACTGAATGAATGAAGATGACAGATTGTTTTCTAAACTAGTAATCAGAGAAGGAACTCGACTGAAGGAAAAATATGCAAGAATGGAATGGAATATGACATCCAAAGGCTGGTGATATTTTCAGGGAATGCCTTTAGAACAGAAGTCCAGACCTTCAGAAAAATGAACAAGGTCTCAAATGCAGCAAGTAAGAAGTAGCTTAAATATACCACTAATTATAAATTTTAAATCAAAACTAGTGTGTTGCTGAACGAATAATGAATAATATGTATTTGAAATAAACATAATTTTCCTCTAGATCATCATTTAGTTGAATGAGGCACACATTTTCAAGTTTCTCTCAGTTGGAAGAATATGAAAAGATGTGTTAAAAATGGACATAAAATTCTGTCCTTGGGTACCTAAATTCCTAAATTTAGATGTCTTGTTTATAATTTATTTTAGTACTAATTTTTTTTGATGCCTGGGATTAGAAGATTTAGTAAATTACATTAAGCTTCAGTTGAAAAGATGAGAAAATATTTATATTTATATAAATGCTATGTTAAAGAATTAAGAAACATTGTTGAACAAATAGAAATTTCTTTGCTTTCAATGTCTTTTGTGAATTGATATTAGACCATTTGCAATGAAATAGGGCCTTTTTAAAGGTTTTCGCCTGAACCCGAAAACACCCCCCACTCCTTTAAAGAATTTGCTCATTAAATTTAAATTCTTTTTACGATTTATATGACAATCCGAAAAAAAAGTCACAATCCTTTGATGAAGAAGGAGGCACTTCTGAATATATAGGTTTAGTTTATATAAAACATATCTAGATGCATACACAGGAACACATTTATTGAGGTTGTTTGGCACATTTCTCGGATATGTCACAACTATGATCCCGAAAGCACCTGCTAATTTAACTTTCTGATTAGAGGCAAAGCCTGAATAGATAGAAATAATATATTGTTAAAAAGCCTTTCCTGTACAATCTTTTTTATGTGATTGCATAACAGGGGAAAATTAGTTTGCAGTTTTATCATTCCAGCAAAGGTCACCAGAAGGGTGAGTTGAGTCATTAGGTAATTTCTGATTTCCTGACTAGACCTAGAACATCAAAAATGCAGGGTTTTTTTCCTTGATTGTGCTTTGGTCAATGAAAGAGTGAGCACAAAGTCTGAATAAACAGCAGCAACAAAGAAAAATCCAGCCTAATAGCATCAAGCCACAAGCTAGATGATTTCTGTCTAATTAACTTATTTGTAGCTCCTAACATATTCTGAAACAATTATCTAAGGAGGTAATAAGTAATTTAGCTATCCTAATTGTTTCTGTGATTGGTTGTTTTTTTGTATAATTCTTTCCCCAACGTAGACCTATATGTAGAGATTACCATTAATCATTAAGCCTTCCATATGCAAATATATACGTGTCTCTCTTATGTTGTAAAATCAGCATTTTTTAAAAAAATGTTGCATACTTCTGGACTTTGCTGAAGGTGGATGTCCTTCAAAGAAGAACAGAAACCATCTAAGCTGGATGAACTATACATTTCAAGATGCATAGCCTTATTTGTTACAGCTCATTATAACAATACAGCATTTTAATTGATATTCCATTGAAAAAGGGGTCTCTCAATGTGCTCAAAAGAAATCTGATATACAGTCTGGTTTGTAAAAAGAAAAAATATGAATCAATTTCATCTGGAATTTATTTATATGATTCACCTAAACACAGTAGGGCTTTAAGTAGTGTGTCAGCTTTGGAAGCCATATTCCATGCTGCCACATAGCCTGAGAAAGTGGGAGGCGGATGATTTCAATTGAGTTGCTCTTAGTAGATAAAATAAAATTATTTTGTTAGTTTACGGTTATTGAGTATGGAGCAGGAGGAAATAAGAATCTTACTTTTGGATGGATCGTGATTGGGCCATGTGATGTGATAATGGCCATGGGGGGATGGATTTGCAGTTTGGGAAATTGTGGGAAGTCTGAAAACTTTTAGATTCAGGATTCCACAGATGTGCCAGTTGCTATTCTAATAAAGGTACTTTTGAGATATGATTGTCAGAGTTATTGATTGGAATGGAGGTTTGCTGGAACACTGACATAGTGTATAATAAAAATAAACAATCATAATTCAGAAATGAAAATGAAACCATAATCATTTGGTATTCTCTGGAACCAACCTCATTAAAGTATTCCATCTCACAAAATTTCTACAAAACCCAAGACTTGACTAGTCTCCAAAAATCATGAGAATATAGCCATTCTCATTTGGTACTCAAGCTGTTCCAAGGAAAGCAAAGCCCACCCAGTATGCCCATTTTTATGTTCTCTTCTGTTGCACCAGTTCAGGTGTGGACCTTCAGTAGCACTCTTTATTATTGTTCCCAAATTGAACAAGCAAAATCAAACTGGGATAGGTAGTTTTGCAAGATTTCAGGTTTTAGCTGTATGGTCTTTATAGGTCTTAGTCAGCAGTTTAAGTTACATTGGGGAAAAAACAAATATCTAGTGCAAGTATCCCAGTCCACACCACCAGTCCACAAAGGCACTCTTCTTTAGCACTAGATGCATTTCTAGGTGTCTTCAAAACTTCATATAAAGCAAATTGCAGCAATACAGGTAAGAGGTAGCAAGCACATGAGTGACCAACCTCTGTTTCTGCTCGTAGTCCCTATTGATGTAGCAATTGAAACTGAATAAAGATCTTGGCTACAGCTTCCAGGTGTTTTTTCAGAATTAATCCCAGAAGATCTACCAGAGTGTAGGCCTGCACAACTCATCAATAGCCAAAGATGCTATCACCCCAGAATTAATTGTGTTCTAAATTAATAGCCACTTAGTTTTGCCCGGATTGCATCTCAGCCTATTTTTAATATCCAGGTCTTCAGAGCCCTAAGCCTGGAGTGGAGATGCATAACTGGGTTATGCAATATCAGCATATTGATGATACCTAATTCTACACTTTTGGATTACGTCTCCCTAATGGCTTCATGGAGATATTAAATATTTTGGCAAGCCCAAAATTGACACAATGGAGAAGCATTACACCAGTTTTTCATGTGTGTTTATTATTTATTTTTAACCACTATGTAAAAGGAAAGATAACTGTAAATACAGAGTTATCTTCCGTTCAGATAAATATTGTAAAACTTTATTACTGCAGAAGTTTTCATTAGGTTGGTTGATGTGAATTGCAAATCCACAAAAAAAATTCCATCTACATTCCTGTCAATCTATCATCTGTCACACGTTTCATTCAAGTCATGTCATACCCAAATCAAAGAGAACATGGCTCAAATGCAGTAGAGGTGAGGACTAGGTAAATCTTCCAAGATTTGGGTTCCATTGAGTTGTTATCTTCCTACTAGCATATTCAGGATTGAGCTAACTGAATTTGGACTTAAGAATCTCTTCCCTTTCTGGCTGCAATACAAACTAAACTTTGTCTTAAGAAATGAACTCAGAAATCCAGATTGACCTCTTATTCTTTAAAACAAAATCCCAAGACACCATTATATAAATTAGAAGCCATTGTGGGAGCTTGTGCTAGCTGAATGTCTTCTGAGAACATATGTTCTGCAGGATCACTAAAGCTTGAGAGACAGTTTAGAAACACTTAATAGAAAAGAAGCCAATACTTGGAGAATACACATTCAATTGTCTTTTTAGGTCAAAACTGCCTTTCTTAGGGATTAAAGACAGTATTGTTGCTAGTTTTGGTAAGATTTTCATAAAGAAACAAAGGTTTTCCTTCTGAGCGGATTTCCTATTCCACAGCTTTATATCTGATGCTTCTTGACATTGGCCAATGATTTAAAAAGCAGAGAAACATTTCTCATTTATAATGCATGAGATGGAAGAATAATGATATAAGATTTGATTTTACAGCTGGATTCAATGTCATTCTCGTTTTAAAATCTAAAAGTAAAACTATATAAGTATAGCAATTTACTTTTCTTGTTTACTCTTTTTTAATCCTACCAACAAAACTGTTTAAAAATCATGCTTATTGGGCAATGAAAAAAGTGCAGAAATGAATACATTAAAGAGTTTAGAGGAAAGGAATGCAGGAACATATTAAACTTGGTATAAACAAAAATTTTCATGCCACATCAGTGACTGTTACTATAAGTCATCTGTCATATAAATTATGTCCATAGGGAAGTCTTATAAAATTAATTAAGCCAGAAACAAGGGGAAAACAAATAAAACAAAAATAAAAAACCCAATCTCAAAGCAGCAACAAATTCTAGTTCTATGCAGAGCAGCATCAACAATATTAGGTAAAATACTTTTTCCATTCCCCCAAGGCTAATATACAGAGAAATTGCCTGACCGTATCAATTTAAGGCAAGCCATACTGATTGCTCTAATAAAAACTGTAATATTGAAATTTTAAAACAAAGCTTAACATGAGTTACAAATTGAATGTTTAAAAAAATGCAGAAATCCAATGAATTAATGTTAAGTTTAACACACACAAAAAGATGCTTTTCTCTTTCAGATTAATCAATTATTGGAGTTTACTATACCTCAGAATATACCAACACGGCAAAATATTTATTCAGGTTAATCTATAGATCTGAGAATATTATTTTCTTTTTTCTTTTAATAATGTTTATTGAAAGTTTCAAAAAAAGAGAATATATTTTAAAAAAGAGAAACATGTTTTCACATTTTTGCAACATTTTCATAGTAGTGTACCTTAAGTCCTTACTTTTTGTTATGTTATCATTACAATTACAATATTTATTTAATTATATTACTTTACATATATACATAGCTCTATATACATTTATCCTTATTTCCATTTTCCCTTGTTGTTTAATTAGTTTCACTAGACATCTTTACTTCCTTTTTATACAACCATTTGTACTATATATTCCAAATTGTAAAAAACTCCCCCTCTTCCTTATTTTTTTAGTAACATGGTTAATCTAACCATTTCGCACATTGGTGGATTTTATTAGTTATTGCCAGGTAGATCTGAGAATATAATTTTCAAATGTTTTAATATAGGAAAATCCCTCAACTTTTCTGTTACAGAATTTAAGCTAAAATATGTGTACTTCCATTTGTAATTATCTTCTTTCTTACTCAAACTCTGTTACTCATGGAGAAACTTTGTTTATGTGGTTGCTAGGAATCAATAATGACTTAAGGCACATAATCAATCAATAAAAAAAACTCTTGTCTTCCAATGTCTGTACTACCTATGTAGTGCCAAAAACAAGATTATGCATTCTCAGGTATGAATCTCTGAACTCCTCAGATTTCCATCACTACAATAGCTCCATTATCAGCTTTCCCCCCTCACTAATTCAAAGTAACTCCAAAACTGCATTTGTGTCTTGGTTAATGGGGGTTGGGGGGAGAAACACCTTTAAACAGTCTATCTAAATTACATGCCAGGTTTCATAAGGTGATCAGGTAAAGCTGACAAATGTCAACAAAGGAATGTTCTGTTTTTGCCAAATTCTTTTCATTTCTGATTTAATCTTGCTTTGAATTCAGTTCTCTTTAGGTGAGCAGTAATACTTTTTCTTCTTCTCTGCATCTAAGGCTTGGTACTAAGAGGTTCTGGTGAATAGCACACAAATGTCTGCTACTCAATTGCTTTCAACTAGATTTGGTAAAGAATGAGTTGCCAGAAGATTTTAGGTTGTAAATCAATAGGTGGCTTGGCAACAAGACTAAAGCTACAAGCTTTCATTTTTAGTTTTGGAAAAATAGGGAAAAGAAAACAAATAATACTGATCAAATCCTGCATTTCATGTTAAATGGATAGTGAGGAGTTTCACTCCAGCCAATTTTCCATATCTCTTTCAACATAGGGAATTGGGTGGCGAGAAAAAAATAAAAACCCAGTATTTTTTCCATCTGTGCAGCACTTCAGATACAATTTGGGGGAAAAAATGCTTTGGATCCATGGGACATAGTGGACACAGCAGTTCTCTGCAGCTATCAGATGCTGAAAAAAATTGTGGCTGCTTTAAAGAGTTGTAGATAGATGCTGTATTTAAGACCTGATACATTGTGAAGCACCTTTCCAAAACTAAATCTGAAGTATCTCATAGCCCTACTGTTTCTCCATGAAGCAGTAAGATAGATCAATAATCACAAACGTATGACATTGGCGTCAAAGGGGATACACCACATTTGGGTTATATGCCAGCATTCACCAACAGCAATTCTTGAAAGCACACCCAGTTCTTGTGTGATTTTCAGAGGCCGCAGAGAAAGGGTGAGAAAGGCATGCTCTTGCACAGCTTCCAAATCCTCTGGAAGTTGCACAAGAGGGATGTGTTCCTGCAGAGCTTTTGAAGTCTCCAAAAATTAGTTTGTTTTACTTGTATTTCATTTTTGCAAGCATGTTGAAGTATATAATGCATAGCACCACCCATGACTGAACTGCGGTTCTTTTTAAATAAAAAAAGAAATGTTTGTCTTTTATTTAGGAGAGGTGACACACCAACAGAGTCAATTTAGGCATTTATTAAATTTTTGATACACTTAAGGCCCAAAGTTTCACCATCACTGAAATAGATGATTGGGAGAAAAAGAAAATGAAACAAATCATGGAACACAAATTGTTTTCAACAAATGACAATGACTGTTTCATGTTTGAGCAATAGTAAATATATTTTACATTTTCCCGAACAAAACTTTTTGTACAGAATGATGTTTAAAAACCATGAACCGTTTGCACTGTACAGCCATTCTAAAGACTGAACCAGAAATGAAAGTCTGCAAATCTATCTCAGTATCGCAAAAACACATACATGGACCTCTGTTGATGATTTCACAAGAAGACTAAATTATATTTTGTCTTTCTTCTTGACAGAAGCTCCAATTTAAGTATCTTTGTAATTATTCACTTCTCAGTTTTGATAATTAAATCTTTCAGAATTGGATATGCTGATTTTTAAAAATACACTGAAATGTTTACCAGAACAGTTCAAAATGTAATGTGCTGTTACATTTCTCCTTCTCACAATTAAATATTTGTGACCACTAGCTTTTGTTTAAAACACTTGTAATATGTTCCATTTTGCTAGATTTTCTAAATGATGGTTGGAACTTATGAATAGCAATGTTCCAACCTCACAAGTTAAAAAAAGTTTTTAATCTTAATTTTCCTAAACAATGTTTTAAAGAGCCAACTTTTATTTATTCCATTATAAAATAATAAATATTGCCCTTGTTTGAAAATAGTCTAAATATTTTCTTTTTATTGTGGACTTAGTTTTAAAGAAGTTAATTAAAACTTAATTAGTGCTAATGGGAAAAGCATGACTGAGTAACTGCCCATTCATTTACCAATATGATTCTAAAGTATGCCTCTAAAGTGGAAACAAAATTTGGTGTGATTGGAGCAAAGAGGCCTTAATTGCTTTACATAGCTCTTCTAATATAATCTAGGTTCTCTGTTGGCGTGAAGAACTCAACAGAACACAATCAGTACAGAAATATATCACATAAAAATGCAAGCTTGCTGACTGCAGTATACAACACAAGACCCATTGCAGAGTCAGAGACTGTTACACAGCCCCAAGTGTTAGTCAGTAATCTTTTGATGGGAGGGTGTGAATACTTAGGATGTTGGAAGCTGGAAAATAAATGAAAAAGAGGTTGATTTTGTTTGTCTGGGAATATTAAAAGTCACAAGAAAGATATAAACTCAAAGCAATCTGTCTCTACTGTTTCTAAGTTTTATCAATATGGTATAATTTGGTTTAAATTATCTGGTCAAGCCATTAAGATCTAAAACTCTACAATTTTTCCATGCCACTTACTACAATACTAATACAATTAACCTATAGAATAGTAATAAAATTAAAGTATAATACTAATATAGTTAAGCGTTTCATTCATTATTTCCAGTCCACATTTCACAATGGCAATGTGTTGTCCCATTATTCCCACTAGGTATAAGTTAGTGAACATTAAAGTTATAAATTCTGACTAATATAGTTAGTCTGACTTATTGGAGGTGATGAAAATGTTTCAGGAAAGTTCCAAATATTTCCTATTTTACAAATCATTTTACAAATGATTCGGTTCAGGCTACTTTGATTTACTCTGGATACTTTTTATTGTCTGATGATCACAGTGATGAATGAATCCTACACAACTTTGGATCTACAATTAAAAGAACCCTCCATGATGTGGGTTATAAATTAGACTGTTGAAAAAAGAACAAAATTGGTCAAATCAGAAATAATGACAAGGTTTTTGTTTCTTGCCTAAAACTAGAAAACAATATATGACAATGCAGAATTTGAAATTAACAGCAGAAGCAATTAAAAAGATATCTTCATGCATAAAACTGAGTATGCATACAAATGTCCCAGCATTTGTCCCTTGCTATTTTTAACAAGGAAAACCTTCACACATAGACCAAGAAAGGCTTTGACTATCTCAAAGACCAGAAATGTAAACATGAGCAAAAACTTTTAAAATGTAAATGTATGTGGTCTGAGATTCATTATCAGTCTTTTATCTGATTTAGTTCAATCCAAGACTTTAGTTTGAGTAAATCTACTACCTAAATCATAATTTCCATACTTGCTCCAAAGTTTGCATAATTAAAAAAATAAAGTAGAAATATAACTAGAAATTCCAGTTTTGAAGGTTGTGACTATCTCAATCAGTAAAGAAAATATTTACAGGTCTATTTCTGTCGTACACTGACATATACTTAAACCTTAAAATTCACGCTATAAAGCATGTTAATTTACCAGGTGGGAAACAGGAAAAAAATATCTCACATTGTACTGTTATAGAGTGACCCTTAATTGTTGATGTTGTTTTTAAAGTCAAGCTTGAAAAAAAATTAGTTAGGTCTCTTCTTAAGACTATCTAGACAATTCTCACCAAGCTTAAGGTTGATTCACTCTTTCATCCTTCTGAGGTGGGTAAAATAAGGATCCAAATTGTTGGGGGGAAAATGCTGACTCTGTAAACTGCTTACAGGGTGCTGTGAAGCAGTATATAAGTCTAAGTGCTATTGCTATTGTTATTGCTATTCTTCTATCTACCAAGCATAGTTATTTGTTTTGAACCATTATGTACCAATTGCAAAGGCTTCTTTCACACATAATACTAATCAAAACCCAAATTTTGCCATGAAACATCTACCTGTAAATGTGCCATCCATTACCAATACTGACAGTAAATTTCTTTAAGACACCTTTGAGTATGGTAAGCAAAATAAAATTATCTTTAATTTCCTCATCAGATACTGAAACACAATATCTAAACATAGTCATAGAGTTCCTTTGTCTTATTTTATCCATATATAAAAGTATACAATTGACTACCCAAAAAGCTGTTTGCAAAACAGAACTTTAAATATTATCAAGCAATAATTAAAAATCAAGATTTGAATCAAACGAAGCAGAATTAAAATCTTCAGGCACTTATTAAGTATCATTATAAGTCAAATAGAATAAGAACGCCAGAATGTTTTAATTACTTTTCTTTTCAGTTTTGATCATGATATTATATTTTAGTTCACATTTAGCTGTGATTAGCTGCCTAGAATGTTCTTGTTAATGGAAATGAAATGTTTTCACTGACCAACTAAATACTATTAAGGATGAATCTATTTCATCCCCTTTGGGGTGATTCCCCCACCTTTTTTTTCTATTGTTTGTAATATTTAACTTTCTCCTAATTCTTCCTATCCATTTTAGCAATCTTCAGAGACTCTTCTAGTAGTAGGACTGTTACTTTTCATTGTAGCACTCAGCCTATTGCTACAATCCAGTCAGGCACACAGTCAAATTTCCTCATTTATTTAACAGCTTATTATTATTGGAATGGTCAATCATTAGAATAAAGTGTTCCTGCTCCAAGGTAGCTAATATTTTGCTTCAAGAGTGAATATATTCCACATCACCGTCCCCTTTCTGACTGGACATGCAAGCAGCTATAGGAACGGCTTTACTATTTCACAAATGATGACAAATTTACTATTTCAGCTACCGGTAGTTTAAGGTATGTGTTCTATATCATTGGCAATAAGCTTTTTAATGGAGTGGGTTTTTTTTTACTCCAACTCTTTTTTCTTGGAAGACTAAGTACCCAAAATGGGTCAATTAACCACATTTAAAATCTGATTATTGGGTGATGACCCTGTACTTGGGGAGGGGGATCTGTTTGGGGTAAATTTTAGCCCCAGTCCAATTTTGGTGCTTTCATAGGATAGTAACTTCATCAGCCCCAATGCTCGTGTTAAGGATATTATAGGAATAGAGGGAGGTCAATGAGACTAATGAGATTCCAGTAGAAATGACATGTTACTCCAATCAAAGTTTTGTTGAAACATCCCTTCAAAAATAATACCATGAGTGAAGAGGTGTCCTGGAAGCAGCTTAGACTCTGAGCCAGCAAGACTGCTATCTGCACATGCACAAAGAATAAAATTGAAGTTATTCTTAATAAGATGAATTAGTAGTCAAATCACATTGCCCACGCTTTGATGAACCATAGAAGTGAAGTGCCTGCAAATACAATTTACACTATTATAATACTGTTTCAAGGTGTTCTTATTTATATTAATATATTTATATTAATATATTCTTAATTCTTAATGTCCTAAATAAAATTGCTTCTGTCTTTAACCCCCCTTTTTTTGTAATTAGTGTAGCATATTCTTTATGTCTCTTGCTTTCGGCTTCCCTTGATTTATCTTCACATTCCTTTTCTGTCATCAAATCAATGTATGGGATCACTGCTTTTTTGAATCTTCCCCTTTCTACTTTCATAATAAAATCATCCTCATTCTTTCTCCAGTTTTTTTTAAAAAGCACCATTTCCTCTCAGGATAAGGCTTTTATCTAGACTGAATATTTCCTCTTCTTTCAGAAGCTATTCTTCCAAAGAGTGTGTGCTAATTTCTATTTTTCCCAAGATTTAAACTGAGAAATCCAACTGCACAGCCCATGAAAATGGATAAGAAGTTGGATTTTTATTCTCATAATACTCTCTCACCTACTCGTGATACAGTTTTAAATTTTGGAATTTGCTTTCATAAACCATAACAAGGATTGCAAATTTGGACAGTCAGATTAGTTCTATACTGCAGCTACCATTATTAGTGACACAAACCTTGGAACTGCCAATTGAAGAAGAAATGTGCAATTATGTTCTGCTTGGAGATTTCCTATTGGCATCTGGTTGACTATGATGAGTAACAGGATACTGGGCTGGAAAAGCCTTTGTTGACTTATTATGAAATGTTGGTTACACTGCTGAAAGTTAATGCTGCCTTCTACAGTAAGTTACCCTTCAGATATTTTGGATTGTAGACTACTATAACCTTCAGCTGGCATAATGCTGCCTTCTACAGTAAGTTACCCTTCAGATATTTTGGACTGTAGACTACTATAACCTTCAGCTGGCATAGTCACTATTTCAGTTATGTAGGAAGTAATAATTGTAAATAATGCGTAAATGTTTCCTCACTATAATTCATTTGAAAATATAGAGACAGACTTCAGAGGATAATTAGGACTGCAGAAAAAACAATTACTACCCACCTGCCTTCAGTTGAGGACCTGTACACTGCACGAGTCAAAAAGAGGGCTGTGAAAGTATTTACAGACCCCTCACATCCCGGACATAAACTGTTTACAACTCCTTTCCTCAAAACAACGCTATAGACACACACCAAAACAACTAGACACAAGAACAGGTTTTTCCTGAAAGCCATCACTCTGCTAAACAAATAATTCCCTCAACACTGTTCAACTAGTTACAAAGTGTACACTACTATTACTGTTGATCTTCTCATCACTCCTTATTACCCATCCCCTCCTACTTGTGATTGTAGGACTGTAACTTTGTTACTTGTATTCTTACGATTTATATTGACTGTTTCCTAGTATGATTTGATTGTTGATTGTATCCTATGACTATCATTAAGTGTTGTACGTTATGATTCTTGATTCTTAATGAATGTACCTTTTATTTAAGTATACTGAGAGTATTTACACCAGGATACTTGTGTGTCTAATCACACTTGGCCAATAAAGTATTCTGTTCTGTTTGGTTCTGTTCTATTCTAATGGGAAAACTTTCTTTCTGTGAGTTACAAAAGAAATATTTGCATGTTTTCAATATGACAGAGCAAAGCATATTGGGATAAGGAGATTTTTTTACAGTGGTGGGATTCAACCGGTGTTACTACTGGTTCAGTGGTTACATTTTGCATGTGTGTGTAGAAAAACCTTTAGCCATCCAGAACAGCTGAAAAGCACTGCGCGCAGGTGCGCAGCATTTGGAAAGCTTCTTTTTTCCTGCTTTTTCAACTTCAGCTATGCCACACAAAGCAGCGGAGGTTGTAAAAGCAGGAAATAAAGGACAAGTAAGAGCCTGGGCAGGCAGGTGGGGCAAACAGCGGCAAACACAGAACCGGTTTGGTGTCTGCTGTTCTTAAGAGCTACTGGTTCTATAGAGCCGGGCAGAACCAGTAGCATCCCACCCCTGATTTTCTCCATGCAGCACAATCTAATACTAAGATGACAGGCCAGTTTTAATAGTAATGCATTTTTCTATTGATATAAAGGTTTAGCCAAGATTTAACCAAGTAAAAATATCTGGGTCCCTAACGCTTTTGTTACTATCCTATTTGATAACAGATTATTTGCAAGATACTTATTACATTGAAATACTTGAACCCCATCAGATAAAGAGCAGTTGAAAAAACAGAAAGCAAAACAAAGGCAAAGAGGTGAAGCTATATTCTTCTGAAGTGTTTTGTTTCTAAAATTATTGTCAGTCACAAAAAGGTCTGACGTGCTAATATCTGCTCATTGAGACACTCACTGACATGCTAAGAGCATGATGGTTACAGGCACTGCATTTAAGGGCTGTTACTGAGGCCCTCACATATTGACAGAGTGCCAGACTAAGAAACTGCTGATGTACACAGCTGGCCTCTGCTCCAGACACCTATCAGACAGAATCTTTAAATGTCATGGACTAATGAATTTTCATGAAACTATGTGCCTTATGTGTATATGTTTTATTAAAAGAAAAAGAAAAAAGGAAATAAGTAAAAAAAGTTTCAAATTCTATACAAAATCTATAGCTTTGACTTTTCCAAAATTTGACCCATAGGCTTTTTTAAAATGATAAAGCTGGAGTATTATATGTAGATCCTTTATACATATAATACTCTGCCACTATGTTTACAAGATGTGATCTAAACAGTGTGTTACTTCTAATAAGGACAACTTAATAAGTTTATGCTTGAACATATGGTTAGGGTCAGAAGAACAGGAGAACATTTAATATGGAGAGTTGGAAATTTTTTAGAGTAAGTTTATTGGTGTTGATATTTTAGACTGGATGAAGTAGGATGAGGAATGGACTTTATAGTAGGACAGTAATGGTTTTGAGAAGTAAATATTTAAGAGCAAGTGGACTGCTGACCAGACTGTGTACCAGCAGTGTAATATAGCAAATCTTGATCTCAGGCATTGAATGTGTTGTTGTGATGGCATTAATAGGCAAATTGTTCCAGAGAGGACTGCAGTTAGTTCACTGAGCTGTATCTGTTAGCATAATTGTATCTGCAGGAGGACACTTGGAAAAATGCATAATTTGCCATCATATTGCTGGATAACATTACCTAGCACAGAGTCATTGGTTAAGGTTTGAAACTTGAAGTGTCATGATCCTGCCTGAACACTAGATATTATGCAGAGGAGCACAGGGACCCTCTTTTTGGATTTAGCAGTACTGGGTGATATAGGAAAGTGGATGTGAAGACCCATTTAGTTGGAAAAATCAAGAAAGCAAGAATAACACTGATTTCAGGAATGTAACATTAATCCTAATCTGTGTACATACAGAATCTTGCAAAGTGTAAGAATAGAATCTGAACTTCAGTTATAAGTTAATTAACACCAGTCCCTCAAAATAGGCCAGATCGAAACAAACTTGGAAAGAACTATTGAGAGTATTGCTTATAGGATATAATATCAGAAATTTAAAAACCTACCGTATTAGAATTTTCCTTAGCCTTTTCTTATATTATGCAGAGCCAACATCAGGTTATTTTGTACCTTTTTCTCATGCTGTGTCCTTTCCAATGATTATGTTGTTTTATACATATTATTATCCCCCCAATTTTGTCACTACATACTCTCTACCCTCATTCTATCACTTCTAGAGTGGGTTGTCTCTACTGAGATAAAACCAAAATTTTCATTCCATGCTTTCTCACTATCTCTCACCATGAATGATGGAAAAGTGAGTAACAGGTCTATATAAACGGTTGGCAAAACTGCTGGCCACCTAGTGTGGTTTGATGAATTATAGAGACAGATATATAAATATCCCTCTGTAAATATGAACTGAATTTTGGAGTGGGTGGCAAGTATTTCCTGGCTATTATGGATTGAAGGAAATATGGCATAAGGACTGGTTTGTCATCTTAGGCTTCAGGTATTCATTGGAATACCAACAATTTAGTGTCAGTCTTCACTTTCAGCCTGGTAGCCTCAGTCCTGATGGTTGGTTTGCAAATGTCACCATCAACAGTTGCTGATAGTAAACAGTAATATCTGTATTAACATCTTGTTCATCCATTACTCTGTGGTAGATAAACAGTCAGAAATTGGCATTTGGAGACATGCTAAATCAAAAAGTGGTATATAAGTTTAAGTACTATTGCTATATACATACATACATACATACATACATATCTACATATAAATAAATGATTTGAGGGGTATAGTCTTGTCACTACCATCAGGAATACAAGTACCAGAAATAATATCTTGGTACTACACAATGGACCATTCTCCTTAAAGTATACTTAGTTTCACCAGATGGCAAAGCAGAAAAGAATCTGAGCTCATTCAGAGGAAACAACAATAGTTAGGGAAACTATAGTAATTCTATCCTATCAAGACCATCAGAAATGAAGTTCAGATTTGTTTCAGTTAAATATAAATTTTGCTCTGGTATTTTCAAACTTACTGTCTCTTCTTGCTTGCTGTTTCATGCACTCCCTTCTCTTTGCACATCTTGCCATCCTAGTTTGAAATCTTTTTAGCTGAATCTGATTTTTTAATTGATGTGTACTACTTTGGCAGGAGAAGGGTGACATTTGTTTGAAAAAAAGTATAATAAATGTAATGTAAATAAATAAATTTGTTTCTGTGCATAGACATATTTGGCAGCGTTAAAATACTTGCAGTATTTGGCTTTCAGATTTGGAAAAGAAAGAATAGGTTGATTGATGATGGAGAACTGTTCAAAACCTTAAATCACCACATTTTTAAGTTAGTGGGAAGAAATGGCTTTGGTTGTTTATGATAGCTGGATTTTTAAGTGCAGATGATGAGATCACAACCTGTTTAATAATACCCAATTCTGAATGTTTAAAAAAAACCCTTAAGTTTCTTTAAAATGAAAAAAAAAGAATAACTTACAAAGCATTGCAGGAACCCTCCCTTTAAATAAAAACATGAACTGAAAGATTTCAGTACAATTTATAGTTTATGAACTGTTGCTGTCAGGAAAATAGTATAATTGTGCTCTCTTTCTGTCAAAAACACAGATATGCAATCTCAAATTAACATTGGAAAGATTATGGCCAAGAATTCTGTCATTCTTGAAAGAAAGAAGGGACATACTTGAACACTAATCTGAACACCAGACCACTGAAATACCCATATAGGAACAATATACACATCTGAGTACTCAATAAAAAGGTTAGAGTGTTATATTAGACAACTGTTATGTTTCAGCATGGCTGACCTTGAAGTGTTATTATGAAGTCCAAAAGGAGTAGGAGAGAGAATTGTGTATGCGTATTCTGCATGAATAAATATACTACTATGAATACATATGTTAGATAGTGCAATTTCCCACAAATTCAGTGTGTGAACATCATTTGTTCACCTAGCAGAATGCTTCCGCTGGTGATTGTTACAAGCATTAAAGAAATACAGGAGTAATTTCTGTGTGCAGAAAAAGAATGTCAAATCATACCTTCTCAGTTTTACAGCTTGTAGTTATACATCTTGTTCATTACTTTACACTAAATCCCACAGAAAAAAAAATTGCTTGGTACCAAGAATGATAAATTTCCTCCAAACTAACTTAGAATTGGAACAGAGGTCTGGGAAAACTCAGAATTATTTTTCAAAATAAAATAAAAGAGCGATCTTGAAAGCTAACCATCTGTGAAGGGCAATTTCAACTGACCCGGGTGTACAATGGCACTAAAAGTAACTGCATCTTAGACACTGGGGGAGGATATGAGTTCAGTCAGACATGTTGCTAGCTGTGAACAGTTTATACCCAGCAATTATATAACTGCACAAATGAAATAGATGTTTTCCCTGTCTATACACTGTAAATGTTTACATCAAGTGTGAAACCATAATAAAAGTGGCCAAGACAAGATGACTCTGAGAGCCTGTTCCTTGTGGAAAAATAAAAGCCACGTCAAGTTATTTTAGTGGGCCCTTAGGTATTTTATGATTTGATGACTACCACTGAAGTTAATTTTAAAGACAAAATGGTATCATGAGTAACATTTGATAGAAATCTTATTTTCAGATTGTCTGGAAAATCCTTTTTTCTCTCAACATGAGGAACTAATATGAGAGGTTTGTAACACTTTATTGAGTTTATTTAACTAGGGAAAATCAATTCTTGTTCTATAGCCTTAGGCTTTAAGTACAATATCACTGCTTTTACAGCAAGTACACTTTCTTAGAAACTATGGCCACTAAAAATCTATAAGGTTTTATTTAGGATTCTTAGTGTGACTCTTAATATCCACTTAGAATTTATAAATATGGTAGCATATTTTCCTTTCACAATCCAATGCAGATTTCTCAGAATTAATTACTATGAATTTCGAAAACACAGGTTCACTACTGATGAGATTTTAAATAAAAGTTAGTAATAGTTGAAATACGAATTGTGAAAGTAGAAATGAATGTAAGAACAGATGGACAGGCATGTTCTTCCCCAAATCCAAAAATAGTAATTAACCAAAACTTTACTCTAGGTTTGTAAACTCAAAGCGGATGCATAAATGTTTGTTTAAACGTATTCTTGCTCATTTAACTGGAAAGGTGTTGTGGTCTATTCTATCTCTAAACAAACCCATTGAAGATTGAATAGCACTCGTTCTCTGTCATCACTCCTACGGGCACTTCAAAAATATAGTTTGGAACACTGCAAAACTATCGAGGGAAGATTGTGGTTACATATACCTGGGAAAGAGAGAGAACAGGAAAGAAAAGTTCTGCTGCACCAATGAAAATCCATTTGTACTGTGCTAAATGTCACTCTGTAAGTACTCTAAGTACTAACTATTTTACAATTGTATTAAAGTCTATTTTATACCTTCACTGGGGGTTGACAAATGTATACTCACATACACACAGTATCAGCTTATACAATTGAGTTATAGCAACTGAAGAACTCATACCCTTAATATATTGCTTGTAATTTAGACTTGTGCATCACAAATCTGACTCTTACAGCACAAAATATAGATTTCAGTCTTTATCATCTAGCACCGTGTTTCTCAGTCTTAAAAGCAAGCTGGCTGGAGCAATCTGATGATTGAAGTCCATACATCTTAAGTTGCCAAGTTTGAGAAATATTGTTCTAACCTATACTCTCTGACCTACAATACTTTGCATTTCTTGGCCAGTTTTACCATCTAATAATTCTCCAAGAGAATTTCATCAATGTTTCCCCACTCCTCCTCTTCTTTCAGAATCAGTTTTCTTTTTTTTAAAAAAAAGAATTTTTATTTTTAAAAGCAAACATACACATACAAAACATAAAAACATCTTCCATCAGTTTTCTTGTTCCTCAGTCAGATATCAACTCCCCCCACAAAAAATAAATATTACCTCATCATAATTAATTTGATTAGTAAAGTACCACCCTAAGGATATTTTAAGGGGTCTTGACTGTTTTTTTTTAAAAAACTGGTTTGCATTCCTTACTGCACATTAGCACTTGGTAGAGCAGCATGGAGGCTTTGGAAAATATATTCAAATGCCATGATATCTCTATATCTACAAAAATCAAAATCTTCTAGTCATGGTATTTCCCTATGACACCGTATGAAATGAAAACTGCACTTTAAATGAGCAGGTATTCACACTTATGAACTTTGGTGTTGGTGAAGATTCTTCAGAATTCCTGAGGACAGCCAAGAACACAAACCAACAGATCATCAAACAAATCAACCCAGAGTTTTCACTTGAGGCACAAATGACCAGGGTTAAATTATCCTACTTCATACACATTATGCATAGATTAAGTTCTCTAGAAAAGGCTCCAATGCTGGTAAAAGTGGAAGGAAAAAGAAGAAGAGGATAACCAGCAGCAAAGTGGATGAATTCAATTACACTTGCTATAACAGCACTGTTGGGAGACTTTAAAAAACAGGTTAGGGACAGATCATCATGAAGAAGATCTATTTATGTGGTTGCCAGAAAGCAAAAATAACTTGATGGCACATAATCAATTAGTACAATCAATTTATTTTATATCGATTAAAATTTAATTAATCAAATAAACAATAGGAATAAATCTATAAACTCTAAAAGCAATTTACAAACTTATTGTGATGCCACGGTAGTTCAAGCAATTTTTACAACAGTCAAAGAACTGATTTTAAAATTCAGGTTTTTTTAAGTACAGTCATGAGTGAAGTATGGTCAATAAGTAAAATATACATTTTCTCAAGTTGAACTCAGCCCTTGATAAACTGCATGCATATGTACATTTATGTACATTTCTTGAAAATAATATGCAACTGCTTTGCCAATGTGCTTGTTTGAAGCGTTGTTGTTGTTGTTGTTGTTGTTGTTGTTGTTGTTGTTGTTAAACTTTCCAGTTTATCCTACAGAGGCAATTTGGTGTAGTAGATAAGGCACCAGGAAAGAAACCACATGAGTCCTAATCGTGCTTTAGGCATAAAGCCAACAGGAAGACCTTATGCCTGTCACTGTCTCTCAGCCCTAGGAAGCAGGCAATGGCAAACTATTTCTGAAATCTTGCCAAGAAACCAGTTGTGTGTACAGTCACCAGCAATCAAGACTAACTCGATAATGGAATGGAATGGACTGGAGTGGAAAGGAAAGGAAAACACCTAATTCCTGGGTTTCCTAGTGGCTTATAGACTAAATAATAAGCTATGTTGACCTTGACCTCAGCCAAGACACTGCTATTTAAAACTTAATATCTTTCCTGTAAATGTATAGTTTTGCTTATGCTCTCATACTAAAACCAATAAAGATTTGCCTGTTTTTAAAAAGGCCTGATTTTAAAATAAGGACTTTTAAGAAATGAGAGATGGGGCCTTCAAGTTGCCAATTAATAACAGTCTGAAAAAGACTAAAGAGACATATGACTTACTTAATGAACCTTCTTCTCTGCCTTATTTATATCACGCTAGATGTATAATTTTTCATGCATAATATGAATTCTTTTTTTTTTTTTTTGAGGGGATGGAGAGATTTTTTTCATTCTGGTAATACCACCTTGTCTTTGCCGCTTTTTTTCTGATTTACCTTTTTCTTAGTTGAAATGTATTTTCAAAAATGCTGCCATCAAGGTGAACCTAGCTATAAGCCAGATCTTTCTTGGTGGACCAGCTCAGTTGGTGCTGTTTTATTGGAAGATGTGATCTTCTGTAACAGAATGATCTGTTGCAAAGGCTGCATGCAATGAGTTTTGCCATTATAAATGCTTTATATATATTCCAATATATTATTGATTTTTGCCTAAATGTGAACTATTTAAAGGGAGGGCTTTCAGATTAAAGTAGTACCTAGAGAAAGTCATGTTATTTATCCCACATTTCCACTCCAAACTATGTTGGCTTATAGCTAATCAAGTTTTATCTCTATTCATTTTAAAAATAATTGTATAACAACACCAAGATCCCATGTGTATTTATTTCCTACTCCCAGTATCTTATTTGTAAAAGCTTTCACTGGTGCAGCTTTGATGACTTTTAGCACAGTAAGGTCAGACAGTGCTCTGTTAAAGCAGAAGTAAGAAATACTGCAACCTAGGATATTTCCAATTATTGGTACATGAAACAACACAAAAGAAATAAAATAAGAGCTTCCAAATAAACAAATGAGATTTCAAAGGAAGCGCCTAGGTCATCAAAACAACTTCCATCACTCTTGCTCAGGATTTTCCCTATTGCTTAATCTCTTTGTTTTGTCTGCCCTCATCAATGAGTCCATTCATTCCCCATAATCAGCTCTGATTAGTGTTGCTTCACATCAGTCTTTTCCCTTTTCTTTTCTGTTTTGCCTGTAGAAGGATTGAAATCAGCTTCTACCACCCCTCCTTGTTAAAAGCCGCACCTCTCCTGCTGACTTACTGCTCTCTCTATCAAAAGGGCAAAAGGAAACAGTTGGGATTCATTCTTCCCTCTTTTTTGAGAAACTGCACAAATGTCAACTTCCTCAGAGGATGTTTGGCATAGCTGAGTTCAGTCATGCAATGTACAAAGGACAGGATGATCAAAAGTTTGAAGGGCTGCCCACTGCTAAAGAGGGGAGAAAAAAGGAAAATGCGATCTTTTCTATAGTTTTAAAGAAACACTTGTCTCTGCCAGCAGTGTTACTTCCATTAAACCAGATATTTAGAAACAAAATTCAAGTCTGAATTTTAAGTTGTTAAAAGCCTGAGATTACCATATTCAGATTAAATTATTACTGTTCTTGATTCTTTTAAATTTATAATTCCATATCCTTTATATGATCAAGGATACTTACTATAACATCTATGCGTTCATTCTTTAGTTCTGCAAGCCTTTGGGTTTTTTTCTGTTTTGTTTGGACGTTTTTATTAATAATTTGTTTTCAGGAGGAGTTCTGTTTTCTTAAAGGAGTTAAGAAGGCATGTCATACAAACTAAATATGAAATTCAAACTGGAAAAAAGTTGTCAATTTTAATGTCATCAAGACCTCTTTTGTTTGTGTGTGTGATGCTTTTATCTGTTCAGTTTTGAAGTCTTGTAGTTGTCAATGAAACGTGCCCACACACTGCAAAAAGAGAACACATGTTTCATAATTTCCGCTGCATTATTTAAAAAGCATATTTGCTTCTGTTTTATTTAAGTACACAAAATCTAGGTCTATACCAGATGCCACTTGAAAGGTGCCATCAGACTGGATGGCTTTAAAAAGAGGTCAAGCAAAATTATGAATGAAACAGAATGGTAGAAGAAATTATTTGAAAGATAGTGAATCTATAAATGCTCAATGCAAGGGACAAAGAATAAAGAAATGCTGTTGCTTTATATCCTGCTTATGTCCTTTCCAAAACAAGGCCCTTCAGAAAAAAGGATATATGATTAATGAAACTTTCATGCCAGCCAGGCTGACTAAATTAATGTTTTAGATTAAACTGTAAAAAAACCAGTATATGAGAAGGAAAACATTATCAGGGTTTTTTGTAAAAGGTACCCATATAGCTTTCTTTTTAGCCAGAGCTTTTGAGCAAACGACGTGGAACATTTTTTTCTGAAATACTACAGTACAAAGAGCAGGATTCTATAATTTTTCATAGGATAACTGTAGGTAAATACTAACCTGATAACCTATTAATTTGAAGTTCCAGAAATCCATCTGTAAAATAAAAACAATAAGGCTACTACTAGGAGAATCTGAATTAAAATCATACCAAATGGTAGCTTGTTAACTACTGCACTGAGAATATTTAAGCAAGTCTCTTGAATTAAGCTTTGCGTATGGCAATTTATACATATAAATATGCAAATTAAGGATTACTAGAATTATTAAAATTTTAAAGAGGGCAATCCAATTAATGTTCCTCAAATAAATCCAATTATTCAAATAATGTACATCCCACCCCTAGATCACACCAAATCTGTTCAATGAATGTCTCTTCTATTAATTTGTCCAAATTCTCTCACAGATGGATTTGGTTCAAAATCAAAATATCCTTTCAATTAATTCCCTTTTATCAATCATCATACTCATCTCCTTCCCCTCCCCTTAAATTGAAAAAAAGAGAAGATACAAAATTCTAGTGGGTGGTGATCTATCCTGATTTCCTTTCCTTTTTAAACATAATCAGCTCAGCAAGCTGTTAGCTGGCTCTGCTGCCACTTGAAGTCTTCAGTTTGAAGCCTTCAATCTGTAGATCTATCTCTGCAAGCTCTGCACTTTTAAGAGTTCAACCCCAGACAGCCGATCCCCGTATGGTATAAGAGCTGGGATGGGGGTATCTTCAATTAAAAAAGAATATGAAGGCAAGCTGAGCGATGGGAGAGATTTTGCTCACTTGCAAAAGTTTAGTTATCAAAGGAGATGATGGTTAGCTTTGCATTATAGACAGACTATTGAACTAAATTTTCTTGGCAGATAGCAGAAGAGAATACCGTGTGTTTGTTTGTGTCTGTCTGTCTTTCCATCTACATATACACACACCTTTCGTGCAAGAAGTATCTACAACTATTTTGGGTACTACATTTCCTGAAGGATTTTGACCAATTAAAAAGAAGAAGGTAATAAAGCTGACACAGAGACTTCAGGACCTACCCTGTGAGTATGGCCAAGAAACTTTGGATGACCTATCTGAAGAAACAGTTCAGTATTCGGGCACAAATGATGCCTAAGAGATGACCAGAAACTGTTTTCCATTGTCACCAAACTGGGATCCAAAATAATAAGCATAAGTTTCAGCTAGCCAGAGAATAATAGAATTATAGCATTGGAGGGATTTTGAAGGTCAGTTGATCCAATATCCCTACCCAGTGCAGGAATCCTTATACTAAATCGCTGCCCAATCTTTTCTTGAAAACTTCCACTAATAGGACACAAATAGCTTCAGAAGGCAGGCAATTCAACTACTTAACAGCTATCACAATCATGAAAATACTCCTTATTTTAACTTTGAATTTTTCTACCCTTTATAAAGGAACATATTTGTAGCTAAGGGTTGAAATGAGGAATTCTTGGTGATCTTGGAGTTTGATTTCTTGCAGAAGTTTCATTACCCAAACTGGGTAACATTACAGTATTTGACTACCCATTGATGATATTACCTAATACCTAATTTAGGTAAAGAAATGTCTGCAAGAAAACAACCAAGATCAGAGAGCATCAAGGATCCCTCTTTTACCCCAGTTGCTATAAAAAATAAGTTCACACTATCTGCCCTATGATATCTATTCATGTTTTAGAAGATTGCCATCATGACTTCACTTAGACTTCTTTTCTTTAAGCTAACTGTTCTTTGAAGGATACAGCCTCCAAGTTTCTTTTCATACTTCTTGTTATTTTCTACACTCTTTCCAGTTCTTCAGCATCTTTTTTTCATTGAGGCAACAGAACTTCACACAATAGTCTAGGCATGGTATGACTGGTGCAGCACGGAGTGGCACTATCACCTCCTGTGGTTGTGTATTATACCTCAAAGAGCCCCTCTTTGAAGGAGATGTGGTTTAGAAATATGAAATATAAGTACAAAAATTCCTCTGTCAATGTAGATTAACACCACATCGGCTCTTTCGGAAACTGTGGCACATTGTTGGCTCATGCTTAATGTGTGATTTACCAAGATACTCATATTTTTATTAGAGATAGTAGTGCTAAGTTAGACACTGTCTTATGTTGTACTTTGTACAGGTAGTCCTTGACCTACAACCACAATTGAGCCCCAAATTTCTGTTGCTAAATAAGACAGGTGTTCAGTGAGTTTTGCCCCATTTAATGAACTTCGTTGCCACAGTTGTTAAATGAATCACTGTAGTTGTTCAGTTAGTAACACGGCTGTCATGTGAATTTGGTTTCCCCATTGATTTTGCTTGTCAGAAAAGTGATCACATGACCCCCCTCGACACTGCAACTATCATAAATACAACCCAGCTGCCAAATGTCCAAATTTTGATCATATGATCATGGGGATGCTACAACAATTGTAAATATGAAAAATGGTCATGTCACTTTTTCAGTGCCAAATGGTCATTAAATGAATGGTTGTAAGTTGAAGACTACTTGCAAGAAAAACCATTACCTGTTTTGTTTTGGTTTTTTTCTCTCTTTTTTGTCTATGTGAAGAACCTTTCTCACTGTTGAATATTTGGTTGGATAGGTCTCAGTGTTTAAATCTCTCAATATTCTTTTGAATATTCCATCTATCTTTGGGGGCATTAGCAATACACCCAGCTTTATGTCATTTGCAAATGTTATGAGCTTTCCTGCTAATGCCTCATCTTTTGAGGGAGATTTTGAAGTATACTGCACCCAGGAGAAAACTCTAGGTATCTACTATATACTTCCCTTCATTTGGACATAAGCCCATTAAGGCAACACTAATGGCATCCGACCCCTTTTTTTCACAATATCAAGCAGGAGGGTATGGTCTACTTTACCAAATGCCTCACTAAAGTGTAAATATGCAGTACCCAGAGCTTTCCTGTAGAGACTAGAGAAGATGACAGAAATGTGCAACAAAGTCTGTCTAAGCCAAAAGGGATGAAACATCTTTTTTAAAAAAAAGTATGGAGCAATTTGTTAACAATTGGAAGTAGCTCACGTAGCTATTCCCTAATTTGCTGGAACCTAAGAAAGAGGAAGAGGTACAGTGAAATTAGACTTGAAAAATTATGTTATTATAGACAATTTCAATAAAAATAATTTTGGCCTTCCTGGGGAATTGATTTTCTGATCTGATTTATCTAGCAGGACTGATAATTCCTTAGTTCACTAATCTACTCATACTGTCAGAGAAAACAGTAAAATTTGTCTGATACAATTTGTTTTTAACTAATCCATGCTGGCTTCTTGTAATCACCCTGTTAGTTTCTATGTGCTTGCAATCCTACTGTTTGATTATCTTTGCTAGAGTTTTCCCAGGTATTGACCTTCCAAATAATTGATCTGTAGTTTCCTGATTCCAGTCTTCCCACTTTTTAAAATATTGGAGTAACATTGGCTGTCCTCTTTGTCCAGCTTTTGACAAACTCTAAAGTGAGAAAGTGTTTGTGATATTTAGAAAAAGAAACAGTCTATGGGATGTTACAGCTCTCAGAGATCATGTATATATGTCACATTGCACCCCTGAACAAAAAAGCAGAGCCTACATATGACAAATAAATTAAAATTTATCAGATAATATATCTTTTTTAAAAAAAAATCAGGTCCCAATGCACACACACACATACACACACATAAAGACACACACATACAAACACACACACACTTAAGGGATCTTTAGTGGAAAAGAAAGAAATATCTTGTTTCCTTTCCTGCCTTGTTGTCTTCCATTTTTCTTTGCCTTCCTAATATATGTAAACTAAACATTGCTTTAAATTGTACTTTATTACATCAAATCAGCTTTATTACATTATGTGTTTTTATGAAATCCAAGAAATGCTCTATTCTTTGATCATTTATAACATATTTCTGTCTTATAATGTTCAAAGATCAACTGCCATTTTTCTCTAAAATGTGAACATCTATCTCTGCAAAAGTCCATTACAATCCTTGCACATTCTAATTTTATTATTATAGCCATAATTTTGATCACAGTCATAAAGTCAATTAGTTTCAATCAACTACTTCTGCATACATACTTCAGCCTTACCTAGGAACACAAAACATCAGTGCAAGAAAAAAGAAAATGTGTTTATGTAGCTTTGATTGCTAGGTAGGCTTAAAAAGTTCTTTAATATAATCTCATAATCAGTTTCTCTGCTAGCACTTGCTACAGGACCTAATAATCAGGACAGAAATTTAGACTGTGGTCATATTTCTCATTAGTGCAACCTTAAAATGTAACCACAGAAAAACACATTTTTTTCCTTTGTTCATATGCATCAAAGCCCAAAATTCACTCTTATGTTTTCCCATGCCATATATTCTTTGGCATTGTATTTTCTAGAAAGATATTCAATTGAAGCTGAAAATTACTTCTTCTATCTTCTTGATAGAAAGTGCAGTATATGGAAACTAGTCACCTTATGGTGTTCAAAAGAAAAAAAATGTTTACATTAGTTATAATTCTATTAGAATACATAGAAATAGTCTGACACCCATACTCTGACCAAAAATTAATGTACAAATTTTGTACAGTTTTTTAAATTTTTAGTTGTGGAAGTAAAGAACTCTAATCATTATATTTTCAGTTTAAAAGTTTTCCTTTTGCATGGTATGAATGTACATATGGTGTTTATAAACTGTCTTTTAACATTTAGATATTTTATTCATTTTTCCACATGGTACAAGTAGACACATATCACTGCTGAAAAGATAACAGTCAAATGACATAACTCTATAGCTAAGGAACTCAAACTATTGCAGATTTCACTGGTGGCATGGTAAGCAGCTAAGAGCATATCAAAATATACATATCTGTTTTTCATAAAACAGTTTTGTCTTCAAGATACAAGTATAGTTTGTGAAAATTATTTTATTTAATAATTAATTGATGCTTTTGTCAAAGTTATTGCCTGAAATTTTATAACATGCCAGCATGCCTAAAAGGGAAACATTTCTTGAAAAAAATTTGAAAAGATAAAAAGAACCTAACTATGTCACTTGTTCATCCTGTCCTAACTTAAGACGGATTCTGGCCACTAGAAGATTAAGCAGTCTGATCTTAAGAACATTACTGTAACTGAAATTCTTTTGATAAAAATATCCTTTTCTGTTTTAAAGGTTGAATTACTGCTTGTCACTAGCTGAACAACATACTGAACAATATACTCTTCAAACTTAGAAAAACTCAACAAGAATAATAACATCAGAGAACACTTATAAGTTAACAGCCACAAATGTTAGCCAAGGCATATTGCTATCATGCAACTATGTTTCATTCCCTCTGAAAGAGATGTAGTTGTCTTACAAATACTGTTCCAATCCTTTTCTAAACTTTTAATTACTTTGGAATTTTTTTTCAATTAGAAATGGAGGAACACTTTGTGAATGTTTCATATTAGATTTACTGCAAATTTATGTTGATAATCAGCATAATTGTTTCTTGCCTATCTATATAATTTCTGTGAATCTAGACCAGGGGTATCAAACCCACATTGACATGGCAGCATCACATGACGTATTGGAACTTTCCCCACTTTGCTAAACCAGGCGTGGGCATGGCCGGCTCATGATGCATCTGGCATGCTGGCTGGGAGTTTGACAGCCCTGATCTATTCTAGACCAATATTTCTCATGCAACTTTAAGATTGTGTGCATTTCAACCTCAGGAATTCCGCAGATAGCCAGTAGAATCTCCTATCTGTAGTTCTGAATAAGCAAAAAAAATCTTATCATCTTCTCCACAATAATGAAATAAAATAACTTGCTAACTATGCCCACACTTCTGCAGGATTGAGAGAGGGGACTTTTTTTTTCCAGAGAGGCTCAATCAGTGTTAAAACATGGAAATGAATAGCCATGGATCCAAAGCCTCATAATAATGCAGCAATAAATGTGTTCAGTAATGTTTCCAGATAAGTAGCAGTGCCAGTGGCAGCATTTTGCTGAATCAGCATTGGAGAGTCCTTCTAATGACATATATTTGAATGTGTGAATGACTGGAGAAATGAATGTAAGAAGAGCAGTTGTAAGCAATGAGTATATAAATATGAAACCTGGATATACCATAAGGAAGACTAGTAGAGAAATAAGAAAAGGGTTGGAAAATGTTGTATTTGCTTTGGTTTCAGACACAAATTAGATTCTAAAGGCACTGGGGCCATGATGAGAAATGTTTTACATGATAATAGACATCTTCTGAATTGTAAAAATACACCAATCATGTGCTATCATGGAACGTTAAAAAAAACCTGTCTTTCTTTTTTATACAGAAAATGGCATGAGACAGAAGATACACAGATAGTTCTCAATTAACAACTATCCTGTTTAGCAACCATTCAGACTTTTGATGGCACTTTGAACTGACATACATTTAAGACAGTTGCAGTGTCCCAATGTTCATGGTCATGTGGTGCCCATTTGCAAGCTTCAGAGCCAGTTTCTAACAGTCAAAGTCAATGGAGAAGCCGGCAGTAAGTTGCAAGCCATGGTTATGTGATGTCACGCTTAAAGACTGCATGTCTTTAAAAGGAACAGACATCTTAATTCTTGTCATGCGATGTTTGCCGGTTGGAATTGCGGTTATTAAGTGAGGACTTAAGGTACTGAATTACATAAATGAAGGTTTCAGTCTCATTATCTTTGCCAGGAGATGGGGGTTCTGCTGAGATATTTTAAAAAATGCCATTGAAAAAAAGATTTGCAATAATTCATTGAAATAATGGCTGCAGATAACTATGAATTAAGGCTTAACCCAATTTATGGTGTGATCATTCAGAAGCAGTCAGTACATTTGATTCAAGTTATAACCAGTCACAACTGGTTAATTCTTGTAATAAGGTTGTACAGTAAGTTTTCAGCAGCTCCTTTCTCATTTTGGTGCCATTCTCTCTTTTTCTCTCTCCTCCCTCTCTCTTGCCTAAACAATGGATGGCAGCTGTTTATAATGCTACTTATTTAATGAAAAGACAGCAGTACCTATAACTGAAAAAAACCCTGAGAAACAGAGAGGGAAGTTATAATGCCAAACGTTTTCCTAGTGAGGGACATTTATCTTCCTTTGTCCTCTTTGGATTTTCTGGCTTAAACAGATACCTGCCAAGGTTTAGAAAGCACACCATTTTATTTTAAAGGTTATTTATTAAAAAAAGAAAAAAAAGAAAACTTTTGGCAACCTTAAGAAAAAAGGAAATTCTTGCCAGGCATGACTTTTTTTTGTTTTGGCTTAAAACCCTGATTTAAAATAACCACTTGAGCTTTATGCTCACAGCTTACACTTCAATAGAACACCTAAAAGAAATTATAACCTTCTGATATACAGCAGGGTATCTTTTCTTTACCATGTAATATGCACAGGCAGGAGAAATTGCGCTATGCATGGCAGTTTGCTAAGGCAAAATTTATTGTAAGACTGTTTCTTTGAATACGTGATTAAGCCTTCTTGTTTTCTGCATAACACATCTAATGATGCAGGATGTGCATGATACCCATGTTTTAGTGAACTCAGAGACATGTGCCCTGACGTACACTATGAAATTCAATGCCTTAAGGCCTCAACGATGTAATTCCCCTGTAATCTGCACTGACATTATTTTGCCAGCAGCATAACCCCATGCTAGCTCAGGAACTTAGCACACATAATAGTAAATCCTAGAACATGCAGAGAGGAAAATAAAACAAAATAATATGCCTATGGGGGAGTTGTATTAGATGCCTTTATTACTCCATTTGATAGCACTAGTTATTAAAGCATCTGAGAATCTTCTGAACATGATGAAAACTCAGAGGAGTTTCAGAAGCAGTTTATGATAAGGAAAAGAAGAGTTTGCTTTCAAAACCAATAGCAGAAACAGCTATTAAAATCACACATAATAATAGAACTGCGAACAAAAAGAGAAAAATGTTTCTAACTACATATACCTAAGGTGACATAATACCAGGGGTGGGATTCTACAGGTTCGCACCTATTCGCTAGAACCAGTTGTTAATATTCTAAGCCAGGGGTTCCCAGCCTGGGGTGTTCGCACCCCCTGGGGGTGCGAGACGATTTTCCAGGGGCTGCGAGAAAAGTCCAGGTAAATAATAGGATATTGGCTACATGTTGGCATTTTTATTTATTATGCAATAGATTAACTTTGTTTTCATTTTGGAGTTAAGTATCGTTATTTAGTGGCCGTCACATACATAGCTGAAAAGATTCAATCCTACCATACATTTAACGCGTTCAGTAGTTCCTAAAGTCTAAATTTCAGGGGGTGCGAGGTGAAAAAAAGGTTGGGAACCACTGTTCTAAGCAATTCGGAGAACCGGTTGTAAGAAAAAATTACTGGCCTAACCCTGGAAGGAAGGCAGGAAGGAAACATTCTGGTGTTGCTTACAGAAACTGCCTCTCCGTTAACCCTTACTACATTCTTGGCAGGACTAAACTTCCTGTCTCTGGAACTTCTCTGGAGTTTTTTTCCTCTCCTTTGCTGGTACTTTGCTTGTGTGGAGTGACAATTCAAAGTTACAATGGCACTGAAAAAGTGACTTATGACCATTTTTCACACTTACAACTGTTGCAGCATCCCCACAGTCTTAGAAGCCAGGTGAGGAGATGCGTGGGTCGATGTGAGTGATACTGAGTTGGCCACACCCAGCCAAGGCACGCCCACCAACTTAGCCACGCCCACAGAATTGGTTGTTAAAAAGTTTGAATCCCACCCCTGCATAATACGCAAGTAGGTTGCAACTTACATTTATGAACCCCAGAGGAAAGCCAGCTGTTTAAATAATATAGATCTAATCTTTATGTAAAAGTTAGGATTGTTTTATTACACAGTTTAATCAGTATGATTGTCAAATCAAGTATAGAATATTTTAGGCAGTATAGTTTTAAAAACCAAGGAAAGCTTATGTTTCCTTCCTTCAAATTTTGACTGTTGTGCAATAAAACTACAAACTAGCTACCTAGTTATCAATCTGATTATTATAACATCCAAAATTTTTTATAGTTGTATAACATGTAATAATGATATTAATTAACATATAGATGACAATGATGATAATGTTGCAATGCAGTTGAGATAGATGGTTTGATTCTCATGTATAGCATCATAATATTGTGAGTGGAGTATTGATGCTCTACATAAAGTGCTATTACAGTAAGCATGGTGGCAGCTAGCCAACCAACAGCTGCCACATATAATTAAAAAAGTGCAGCTTTTCCTCCCACCAGAACAAATTAATTCTCTTTGACCCCCTCCTAAAAATTGGCAGAATGCTTTTCCCTGATTTGCCCCTGAAATGGAGATGTGAACTGGGAAAAGACATTTTTCAATAGTTGTAACAGTGAAATTTAAAAAGTTTATATACTCCACCACAAAGACCATAAGAAAAAGCTTAGCTGTATATTTATGGGAAATTAGGTTGTGAAACAGATGGGAATTTATTTAGTAATGATGCCAGGGCATAGCAAATCAAATTTTTGCTGGTAAAGAAAAGACTAGGCTTCAGCTGGCTAATGCAACTTACTAGGAAAGAAACAAAAAAACAAATAAAACCTAACATGACAATTAAAAACAAGCCCTTAGAAACCGTGGCTCCATGACCAAACAGTTACACAGAATTAGACACAGAACTGGAAAAGGTATTGGTTGTGAAATCATCTAGTTCTTTCTGAACGACTCAGAAAGCAGAATATAGCCAGTGTCTCTATGAGAGTTGACTATGCAGTTGTTTCTTAGTATAACAGAAAGAGTATGTTTATATGGTGATTATATTCCTGAAGTCATGCAGATGCAAGAATTTTAAAAAATCAAAAATAATTTTCAAACTTAGGAATCTCCCCCACTATATTCAAAAATGACCAAATTGTTCAAAATATACATATACATACATTTTTCTCATATAAGGGCCTCAATGACCAATCCTCTAGTCTAACTAGATTAGAATAGACAATCTTTTAGGTACCTTGCAACTCTGACTGCAGGAAACAACTGTAATTCTAAGAAGATTTTGCTACATACATTGTATGCATGTAGTAATTGTATACATATATACATAAACACACACATACATATATTAATATATGTCTACATTATTTCAGGGATGTCAAACTCATGGCTGTGGGCCAGATGTATCACGTGCTGGCCATGTCCACTCAAGTTTAGTGAAGGGGAAAAAAGTTGCGAGACGTCGTGTGATAACAATGTGTCGTCGTGAGTTTGATACCCCTGGAGTATACTATATGTCTGTGTATGTATATTTATGCACACACACATACTGATACACACATACACATACTGCACACACACACACAATCACACACACTGTATATATATATATACTGTATATTTTTTCCTAGGGTTTTCCTGAAAATATGATGTCCACTTTGTTCAGAGCAACTGAATGTTGATCTACTACTTGCAATAGGAATTAACAGAGCAGCTTATGACCCAAACCTTTAGTGTATTAATCACTAAACCAATTAGGTCCCAAATATAATGTATAAATATTACATTTTAAAAGTGTAATTTTTGAATTTTACACATTTTAGGTGTTATCATATTATATTTTATTCATATAATTTATATCCTTTTGTTTTTACAAACAAAATTTCAAGTTTTATGTGGTCACATGAACATTTTCTATAGAAAAATATTTTTAGTAATGTTGCAACGTTTCATCAATGCATTCTCAAGCATGTAGGCTTTCAAAGAGCCAGGTGGAAACCTTTTCCAACTTTGTGTTCTATTTAAATGTAGATACTGGAGTTTTTGAACCAAATTTTTCTAGTACTAAATTCTGAATTATTTCAATTTGTGAAAATTATAGATTTCTATTTTTAAAAAATGCTATTCATTTTTTAAAAAATATTAAGCTATTTTTACTACTAAGTAAAAGTAATAGGTATATTCTCTGCTTATTCTAAACCTATAAATGCACTATATAAATGTAGCTTTTAATATCAGAGACGTAACAAATTAATTGTTAAATATATGTTTTAATTAAATAATTCCAATTTTACATTTTATGGCTATTTTTAAATACTAAAAACACTCTATATGTGTTTGTCAGCATATGCATGCACACACATACATAGATACTCATAGATGCACAAATGCACAGTTCCAGGGGCTGCAAACATGAAGGAAGGGCAGAGTGAAAAGAGCTGCGTAAGTCTTTTCTCACCAGGAGTTTTCCTGCTCAGTGCCCCTCTTCCAGCTGCTTTTCTTCATGAAGAGAAAAATACATAGCAGCTATTAAGCCTATATAGGAGATTCTTTCAGAATAACACATGTGAATCATTTATATCATCTCACTAGGAAAAAGAACAGAAGGGATAAAGTTTTGAAAAAAAAATATTGAAATCCTTCTGTATAGACCCGTGGAAGTTTCATTTATAAATGGTTTCCCATCACACCGCCTCTCTCTATTCCCAGAGGTTGCTTTCATGGAAGTATTTTCTTTTATCATGCATTCACTAGAGAGTTTCTTTTATGCTTGGCTGGACAATCAGGTCTTCAGAACATAATGTAAATGCTGAGAAACACAGGCATGAAAAGTTGCCAGACAAAGAGTCTAAGTGAAGGATTAATATTTTCTCTTTTTTCCAACTCCTTGTAGCAGCACACTCTTGCCTCTTTACAAGCACCTTGTTAGCTACTGCCAAGACTGACACCCACTGGTGACAGCAGGAAAGCCCACCAAGGCAAGCTAAAGTTAACCTAAACAGTATTGATTGTTCTGTCGCTAGCAATGAATATAAGGCAAAGTTTCTCAGCTCTGTGAAAGCTGTTAAAATGTTCAGCCTCTAATGTGATATGAAAAACTGAGAAAGAGAGAGGGAGAGCCAGAGAGAAATTACTTCACCACTAACAGCATCCGCATACTAACTTCTAAATCCATAGCACTCACCACAATGATTGTAGTTCCTGTTCCAAGTGATGACGAAGGAACCTTTTGCCTCCGGAGAGTGACAAAGCTTGGCTGCCTTAGCTTTTTTGAGTTCACAAGGATCCACGGGGAGTGCCGAGGCAAAAAAAAAAGAAGCTTTAGGGAGGAAAGAAGTGGGAAGGAAAATCACTGGAGCCTCCTAACGATCAAACTTTTTACTAACTAAAAGGAAATGTCTTATAAATAAACAGAAAGAAAAACAAAACAAAAAAAAATCCACCCCATCCTGTCATAAGAATGTAAATTATTGCCACTTCATGGAGCATTTTACAGAACAGCAGAGAAATGGGGGAGAAGGGGGGAGAGAGAGACACTATAAAAAGAAAAAAAAACTGTTCAGAAGTTCATGCAGTTTTCAAGTAGAAAAGCAAACAACTCAAATTCAGCATAATCACAGCCTACTAAATTAAATTCCTTCAGCACTAATAATCACCTAAATGCTATATTTGAGGTTTACTGGGGATAGTATTCTAAGCCTTAAGCAGCTATGAATTTAAAGTCTAAAGGAAAGACTTAGTCTAAAGACTGCAATGTAATGATCTCTAAGATAAACTCTTAGCTCTACTTTTTAAAAGAAGTACTGAACAGGTCAGCACAAATCATAGTGTGCCAATTTCTCTAGACATAACCAGAGAAGGTTTCTGGTTAATTATTTTAAAGAGATTAGATTTCAAATCATGCAAAGAAGATATAGAGTAAGTTAATGGACAAAGATACAGAGAAGGCAGGGTAAGATAAATTTCCAAATCAGGATAATTGAAGTCAGGAATCTTATGTAGGATTCTGTAGGATTCCTACTAAGGGAGCTTGCAATCAGAAGGAATATTTAGCTGCCCTTACAACTTTGATTTTCATAGACAGCAAGCAGGTATAACAGGATGACAGACCATAAGAACGTGTGTAATGCCATAGTTTCCATAGCTATTGGCCTTAGCCTGGCTATTTAATTTTTCGGCCAGCCTGGCAGCCAAATACTGATCTAATGTCATGCCCTTGTTGGAGTCTGATTCTGAGGGGGAAGATTAAGGAGCTGACAGGGAGTGGGAGTGTGGCTCTGGAAGAAATGGGGGGAAGGGCCCAGTCCAGCTGGGCATTCAGAGGAAGACCCAGGGCCACCCTTTCTTCATCCTAGGGCATGCAGGGAGAAACGGAGAAGGAGCAACGTGGCTTATGGGAGAGAAAAAGGCCTTGATCCCTTTCATTAGTTGCTGCTGGGAGAACAGGATATAAGAAGGACATTTGCACGCAGCACCTTGCTGGAAGCAAAGCGTGCATTATCTTTGTCAAGGCTTATCTGGGTTTTGGCGTTCTCCCAACTGTGCATGCTTCGTTATCTTTTGGAATTCTTCAATTTATTATTCTGTCCCATAGTGTTAATTACTTTAGCGTGGTTTGTGTTGTTGTTTTTATTTCTACTTTATCTGTACTTTGGGTTTGGGCTGCATTTCTTCCCTTTGTAGACTGTTTTTGGAAGAGTTTGATCTCCAGACAAGGATAACTGCACATTGGGGGCCAAGTTGGAGGTATTAAAGGGACTTTACCTATTTTTGTGACGTTGTTGCTTTTCCACCATGCCCCGGGTCATCACATCGAATTCTAAGCCACAGCAAAATTGCTGACCCCTCTGTTATCCGTTAACAAAAGACATACTATACTTGTCCCAAAGAAAAAACACTGATTTTGACATGCCAACTTGCATAAAAAACAAAGTACTTAGAAAACGCCTGAAAGCACCAAAGGAAATACCACATTACATACAATAGTTGTAGTTGCTATAAACTCATTTCCATGTTAGCTACTGCACAGGTGTCAGTCTGTCTGTACAGACAAGAATTGTCTAAAAATCTCTACAGCAGGAACCAAAACTCTGGTTCAAATCAACTAAAGAAATTGTATTGATAGAGCACATTTGACTTAAACAATGGTAGAAATTAAAAGAAAATGAAACAAGCTTTTAAGATTTCTGCAGAAAGAGAATAAACAAATCAACTTCAAAAGTAAAAAAATATGAGCGGTGGTAATGGAAAATCTAACTTCAATAGATCCTGTCAGACTTATTAATTGTACACATAAGCATATGGCTTCTATGTGCTGTACAATCCCAAATTTCTCAACCTCCCAAGCAGTTATTGTAATGTTCTTATTGGTTTCAGGCAACTAAGCCAACCGTATGGAATAACATGATCTGAACAAGTACAATGTAAATATATTTACCCACACTTGATTATTTGTCTAACCAAAAATGTATCAGCCTCTTCATTCTATTTCTGAATAGCTGTCATCTGACAATGTCAGTATTTTTAACATTGTCTAAAGAAAACAATAAAACTGCTCTGTGTAGGGTAAGAGATGCAAAATGGACTCATATTTGTACCTCTGCCAGTTCTAACAATTCCAATTCACCTTCTTCAGTCTGGATTATTTTTTTTTTCTTGCTTCTTTTCCTTGGCTATTTATTTTATTGATTGTAAATTGTGAGATAGCTGGTAGAGAATAACATTGTGAACTTAAGCATCAGCTCGCTAACAACTAACTGGGCTTATTCATTTCATCCTGAAAAACTAATACAGGGGTCCAAGAGTCATCATAATTTTTACTGAATTAAATCTAACACCTATAGAAAGTTGAATATGGATGCCAAAAGAGCCTTACCCTGTCATTCATATGCTAATAGTAATGAAATATATTTTAGTACTTGTATTACTTATATTTGTTACATTTTTATTCTGCCTTTCCTTCAGCTCAAGACAAGTGTATACTATTCCTTCTTCTATACGTTCCCCGCATAACAGCTTGGTTGGACTGAAACAGGATAATTAGCTCAAAGTCAGTGAATGAGCTTCCATAATTAGGGTGCACTTGAACCTAAGCATTCCTTCTTCTAGTCCAACACCTTCAACACATTTTTATAGAGCTCTTATAAATTATCACCATGATAACAAGTACAAAATGTATTGGTACAAATATAAAATGTTTTCCCTTGTTTTATACTGCTTTAATATTTGACTTAATGTACTGATATTTATTCTTTGTTATTTGAAGGCAACAATTATGTAGGGTGTGATTCCAAACATATGCAATGTACATTCAGACGTGTAGGCTAAGATCAGTTAATAGATCAGAAGTGTTCACTAAAAGATGTTTCATTTTGCTGCTTTGAATAATGTTGATCTTTTTTTCTACTTCTAAAATATTAGTGGCTGGCATGATGTCCTCCTCTAAAAGTCTAATTATGAGTAACTGATTTAGGATGATTACATCTTATAAATATATTACCTTGATTCACACATCAAACCAAGGCCTGTTTGCTTCCCTATGTTGTGTTGAATAAACTACAATTAGGTGAGAATGCTATGCCAAAATCAAATAGGCTACAATCTGGCTTACTGAAAAAAGTGAACTCAGCCACTGAATGAGAAATATCCTTTGGAAGCAGAATCAGCAGACATTTTTTCCAAGTGCATAAAAAAGCAGATGGGATTGTCAGGGAAAATGAATGCAGATTCAGAAATGAATAGTGTCCTTGAGGAAAGTTAAAGAGTTTCCAAAGTTAGCAAATAAAGAGGATACGGCGGTAGGGGAATATGACCTAAAAACCTATCCTTGTAGGAATGTGTAGGAAGTTAGGAAAAACGCATTTCACCGTGCTAGATGCATAATACAAATAATGCCATTCCTTCTGGTATCATCTATGTTGCCATGGGCCTGGATGCAACTCGCAATGCAATAAGAGACAAGAGACCAATCAAGCTCTTCCAGTGTTCTGAATTTCCCAGATGTGCTCTTCTCTAAAAGTTTTAATTTGCAAAGCAGATTTTAAGTTTGCTCTTAATAGGTCACAAATAACTTGGGATGCAGAATCTCATATTTCATTGTGTCCTGATGGTGCTACTAAATAGTTCATCTATCTTTAAAACAGCAAGGTGCTATAAAGGCCCCATATTTTCCTTCTCTCTGACATTGCTTACAGGTTGATTCTGGGAATTTGTTCCTCAGCATTAGACCACTTTGTTCATACTTAATAAAGCAAAAGTAATCATATACCCACCTTCAATGCTGCTTTTTCTTGTGATATGTCCTGAGAAATTCATTTTGTAAACTGTTTTTGATGGCTTGAGATCAATGCATGCACTTAGAACTAAAAATTAGTTCTTAACTATCAGCAATCGTCTGATACATTTAGAGCTGAGACTGGAAACTTTCAATGACAAAGATATGCACTGAAAAAGGAAGAGTTGAGGGAATGACATTGGCACTGATGCTGATAGCATGCAAAAAGATGGCAGTCAAAATTTAAAAGCCAATGTTATGTGTTTTTTTGATAAAAAAAAAGATGTAGTGGGGCACATTGCATTAGTTTCACATGCCTGTTTTTTTCATTGTTTGCAAACATTCCAGCAAAACTATTCTGCTCTTTACTCTGATCACCCTTTTGCAATTAATAGTAAATGTCTGAATTGTAATGTAACACATTCATCCCCAAAGTTTAAAATAGATTTATCATGCTACCTTAAGTATTAATAGCACTTTCCCTTTCACACAGTGATCAATGAATGAGTCTTCCTCCTTCATGAATAGGGGTTTGTAAGAATGATACACGTTAACACAAAAACATTGCCATATACACTATTCTTTTTTTCCATACAATTCTACAGATAGGATAATACTAAGTCACACACAAAAAATATTGTTGTGAAACTTATTTTGGCTGAGTGATGGCTTAAGTAAAGTCTAAGATGAAGGAATAGAAAATTAATGGTCCAGCAATATATGAAGTCCATGCCTAAAATCAGCAATATTAATCAACACAACCTCTGGACATGACAAAAATCTATTAACTGATATACCTGTTACGAAGTTATAGTGCCATGATGGTGAACCTTTGGCATGCGTGTCAGAGGTGGCACGCAGAGCCATCTCAGTGGCCACGCGTACTGTCGCCAGCTGCTCTTCTGGTTTTTGGCGCATACATGCACACTGGCCATCTGGTCTTTCCGGGTGCCAGAACACTGGAAATGGCCAAAACATTGGCCAAAAAACAAGCTGTTTTTGAACCATTTTCAGGCCATTTGGGGGGCTGTTTTCAGGCTGTTTTATTGGGTCAATTTCAGGTGGTTTTCTGGGCATTTTCAGGTTGGTTTCCAGGCCATTTTGGGGCTCTTTTTTGGGCCATTTTCAAGACGTTTTTGGCCCAAAAATGCCCTGAAAATGGTCCAAACACCAGCCCAAAATGGCCAAAAAAACCAGGCATGCATACACTGGCCAGCTGGTCTTTGGTTTTGAAGCACTCCAGCATGCACGCATGCACATGCATGCACATATGTGTTCAGGTTTGGGCACTTGGTGCCGAAAAAGTTTGCCATCACTGTTATAGTAACATAAAGTGTTATATTTAGGTCTGTTCTATCTATTACTATCAAACTTAACATTTAACAGGACAGAACATGAAAGTTTGCAAGCAAGCTTTTTCTTTCCTTTCATTATAACCTACTGAAAAAGCATATGCATATACGTATTGGTATAAATAGAATAAGGTATTCAAAATACAAACAAGTAGTAAACATATATGACAAATTAACTAATTAATTTTTATTAATAGCATTACTGTGATATTTGGAGATATTTCAAACTTTTGCAGTCTTATTGAAACATGCCTCTTATTTTGATAATGTTTGCAGGTCTCTGAATAGTTGAAACCATTCAAAGATATTCCTAAATGCAACTTTACAAATCCTATTGCTATTCCTTATCCCAAAATCTGAAGCGAATTTGAGGGTCATTCACTGTGCAACAGACAGAAGATGTAAATCTACACTCAAATCCAATGAAGATATTATAAAAAAAATAATTCACATTAACTTTTCCTACCTAATTTAATGCAAGAAAAAAGAATAAAATAAACAAAGGAATATACTTCTTGGATTCTTTCCTCCAACTTCTTACACATAAAACTAAGTCATTTATTCCCCTCTTTCCAATCACTCCTATTTTGGAACAGTTGAAAATGAAATATTATTCCACTGAGCTTTTCTATTCAAAACCAAGTTTTTTGCTGTGACCATCTATACTTACCCTGTCTATTCTTCTATCCAGCAACAGGCCTTTTCAATCTGCCTTCCTAGGGTCTGCATTTGATTACAGTATTCACATTCTATTTAGATTCTTTTGTGCTATGCCCTGTGGTGCTAGTATGAAAGGTGTTATTTATAAAATGTAATTGTGTTGTATTGCAATTTGGTTCAATGAGGACAAGTAATATAAAATACTTAATTTATTTAATAATTCCATGGATTTATTAAATCACGATCTTTACAAGATTAGTGCTGGGAGGTAGGAGGAGATTATTAACTAATAAACAGGCTTAAGATAACCCCCATAGTCAACAAAATATCTATTATTTAAACAATTTCACACCAAAGAGCCAAGATGTGTATCCAACTTAATCATTTAAATGTTTTTTTAACAAAAAAACAATGTGTATTACAACTATATTTTGAATAAAATAAGCTTGTTACTAATGACAAATAAGTGATACAAACTTACATGTTTTGGGTCCCATGATATGTGGAAAAAAGCTACTGTTCCACATTTGTTATGCAGATCACACATACTGGGACCTCTTTTTCAAGTTGCAGATTTACTGTGAAATAGTGATTGGCATGAATGCATGCCCTCTTATGAAAAAATATAAGGGATGAAACTATACAATATATATTTTATATAAAAATATACAGTTAGCATTGAGGCCAGAAAAGGAGACATTGTGGTACCTACTTTGAAATTGAGCATTAGACTGAAAAACTTCCAGAACTGGGGTAAGAATGGCTGACACTAGACAGAATTCTAAGGACCAAACATTACAACCTCCTGCACTGTTGTAATTATCTGTTCATAATAAATTACTCTGAACTAACCTACACAATACAGAAAACAACATGCTCTCAAAACCAAACACACAATCAATCTTTAACGATCAATAAAATATGCCAATGTGCATGAGAACTTCACTGCTCTACAAATGCTTGCCAAAATAAAATTTACCAAGAATATTATGAGAGCTGCTGTGCCAAAAGGAGCTCATACATTAGATAATTTAAACTTTTTAAGAAAGATGCCAATTCAAATTAACTTGGTTTGAAAAGTGATTATCTCTGTAATTAAAGAATTTATAACTTTATTGGCCAAGGAGCATAGTCTTGTTAACATCATTTTCTCCTCATGTTTCCAAAGTTACTTCTTTTTTAATACACACAATTACTAAACTCAAATGCCTAAACTAACATGACTGGAAAAATTTAATAATCCCTAGAATATGGCCATATAGTTTTCTGTTTATATATTACAAACAAAAATATCGCCATTTCTGAAAGCTTCTCTTCCTGATAAAAAATTATTAATAGTACACTTATTCTTAAGCTTAATTGAATTCTGCTTTTCTGCTATATAGACCCACATATTTTAGTATGTCCTCTAGAGCAGCAGGAAATAGATTTGCTCTCTCATCTAACATTTAGCCCTTCAGGCTAAATGTTATCTAGGAGGAAGTACAAACTTTCCATTAAACACTTTTATCAATTTTTATAGCTATGCCCATTTTCTTGCTGGAAAAAGATGGAAGGACAGGATTGCTCTATTTATTTCAAAGCTGAAGTTTCAAATCAAAACTCCTTAAAATAATCATAACTATAAAACTGGCTTCTAGTGCCTGTTGCTTCTGTATCAAAAAATGAAATGTATGACTTTTAAATAAATACATTTTAGCAAGATTAAAATTGTTTGAAATTGTTTACGAAATGATAACAAATTAAAATGTAACGTTGAAGACTTGATACATAAAGCAGGGGAGAAAGGAAAGTCGACCAAATCTTCTAAAGGTCTCAGAGATAATAAGAATAGTAATTGATTTCCAGTAATCATCTATATGATAACTTCCAACTTTGGTGGAAACTAAACTCAAATCTGCAACATGTAACATAGTGCAGACAAAATAGGAGGAATAAAATCCATCCATTGAAATTACTGATTACACTTTTTTGGGGGGAGGGGCAGAGAGATTTAAATATCCATCTTAGCCTGGAACAAGAAAAAATGTTTTATGCAGCCTACACAAATGAACAGCCAGTTATACTGTTTATATCCATTAAGTTTAAGGTAACTCTTCTCTCCCCTGAGTGTAATAGCAGAATATAAAGATTATGCAGGAATGACTCTTGTCCAGCAACTTAAAAAATGAAATACTAAGCTGGCAGGAATAGCTAACACCCAAGAAGATAGGCTCAAGATCCAGATGGATCTTGACAGACTAGAACACTGGGCCATATCTAATAAAATGAAATTCAATATAGAGAAAAGTAAAGTCCTACACTTAGGCAAGAAAAACCAAAAGTACACATATAGACTGGGTGAAACCAGGCTCAATAGCAGTAACTGTGAGAGGATCTTGGAGTCTTAATGGACAACCAGCTAAATATGAGCCAGCAGTGTGCAGCAGCTGCCCAAAAAGCTAATGCAATCCTAAGTTGTATTAACAGAGGGATACAGTCAAGATCAAGGGAAGTACTAATATCACTCTATAAAGCCTTAGTAAGACCACACCTAGAGTACTGCATCCAGTTTTGGTCACCACATTATAAAAAAAATGTTGAGACTCTAGAAAAAATACAAAGAAGAGCAACCAGGATGATTAGGGGACTGGAGGCTAAAACCTACAATGAACGGTTGTAGGAACTGGGCTTGGCTAGTCTAGTAAAGAGAAGGACCAGGGGAAACATGATAGTGGTCTTCCAATATTTGAGGGGCTGCCACAGGGAGGAAGGGGTCAAGCTATTTTATAAAGCTCCTGTAGGCCAGACAAGGAATAATGGATGGAAACTGAACAAGGAGAGATTTAACCTGGAAACAAGGAGAAACATTCTGACAGTGAGAGCAATCAACCAATGGAACAGCTTGCCCTTGGAAGTTGTGGGAGAGCCATCAGTTGAAACTTTCAAGAAGAGATTGGACTGCCATTTGTCAGAAATGGTGTTGGATCTCCCGCTTGGGCGGGGGGTTGGACTAGATGACTTACAAGGTCCCTTCCAACTCTGATTATCTGTATCTGTATATATGTCTGTATAAGAACAAAATAGTCAAATGTAGTTTTCTTTCCCACAACAGGCATACAAGCACATCAAAACAACTCAAGCAAACATTATCCTACCATGTCCATCAAGCATTACTCTTTTCAATTTGTCAGGATTCCCGGATAGTCATCTGCTTCACCCAAATAGAGAGAACCTTTCATAGATGATTAAGAATTCTCAAACCTTATTATTCTCAGGCAAAACATCTTCAACTAACTTCTTCAACCTCCATTGAGTCTAACAATCACTTCTTGATTGACAACACAACTACTCCTTCCAATCAACAAATACAGAAAGAGAAGATTTTTTTCCTGACCAGCAACCACTGACCACAATAGGATCATGCTAGAATTGTCATCTCAACATGCTTCATAGCTGAACTGTCTTTATTGCAATTGATTCAAACAGATATCACTTCTTTAAGGATACATATAGTCCAAAAAACCCAACAACATTAGGATGTTTTTTGGACTATAAGTAGCATTTGGTTAATGACAGCAATGGGACTAGAATTGTCTATGCCAGGGGTGTCAAACTCATGATATCACGGTGGCATCACATGACGTAGCTGGACTTTCCCCCCCCTTCACTAAACTGAGTGGGCGAGCCCAGCATGTGATGCATCCCACCTGCGGGCCAAGAGTTTGACACCCCTGGTCTATGCTAAGTGACCCAGTGGTAAAATATGATGTCACTTACTGATGGTAGTTCTTGTTGCCATTGTTAAGTGCATCCCATAATGTCATTAAGATATCACATGGTCACCATTTACAACCACTGTCTTGGCTTCACCATTGACTCTACTTGTTCAAAGCCAGCAATGAAAGTCTCAAATAGCAATTACCAGATTGCAGAATGCTACAGTGTAAATGCAAGCTGACTGCCAAGTGCTTGGATCACCATCACATGACACAGGGACACTGAGATGGCTAGAAGTTAAAGGATTGGTTATAAGTCTTCTTGTTCTAACATGAAGCAAGGCACTTAAATGAGGACAAACCATATCCAATCTAGCCTCTAGCAAACCGGGCGGAGTGAATTGGTGCATATTCAAAAACAGACAGAAGAGATTAATAAAAGGGAACCTGCAATCTTTATATATTACTCTTACATTTATCTTGTTTATTCCAGTTGATGAGCTGAGATTCATTACTGATTTGAATTGTTTGTCCCAATTATAAACCCGTGAAAGGAAATTTGGAAAGTTTTATAATATGATTTAATTCAGAACAAAAAGCACAAACAAACGATTGATGTCTGAAAAAACATTAAATGTTTCACACGCAAGCAACATGGGCAAATTAAAAATAAAAAGCCTAGATCCAATATATTACAATTTAAGAAATTAAAATTATATAAGGAAAACAAAAGTACTAGGATTTTAATATCACTAAATAATATTTAAGAACAGATTTCTCAATTTATAAAAAACAAATTTAATACAATGTATTATAAATGCCTAATGTAAAACAATTGTTAGCATTAAATGACCCAGAGATGATGAACTATAAGTATAATATATGTTTTAAGTGCAACTTTAATGTTTCTATTGATCAAAATAAACAAACTCATATGAGAACTTTTTTGATTACATAGTACATTAGAAAGCATCAGCAAAAAGGCAAAGATTGTAAGATACATTCTCTACTTATTCTAAATAGTTTATGTAAATATATGTGCTAGGAAACATTCACTAAACAGAATACAGAAACTTCCTAATTAGGCCTAATTTTAGAAGAAAAGCTCAGCTAGAAATAATTGGCAATCTCTATTGCTAAAACTGAAAGCTTATTTTAGATTTTATGTTGACTAGCATTGATTGATTGATTGATTGATTTAAATATTTCTATGCTATCCAAGTTAGAGAATGTGTGTTCAGGTAGCATAAACAATTTAAAAAAAATCATAACATCATACAGAAAATTCCAAGAACAAAATACATTTGAATACCACCATTCCAGTTCTTGTTGGGGCCTGGATTTTAAATGACCTTTTTGTTTTTTTGCAAGATATGGACAATCTTTTAATTAATATGTACACACTGTATTTTTCATTCACCTAACCAGAAGAGCTCATCACAAAATAAAATTAGTAAAAAATTAGAAGATGGTATATTTCAATAAATAGCACATAATGTGCAAAAGGGAACAAAAAACTTGATGAAGGAGAAAATCTAAACGTGCTGAGAGTTAGAAACCAAGTTCACAATTTGGGACTGCTTCATATTAAATGTCAATAGATCCACAAGTGGTAGCTGTGGTGCCAACTTTAACCCTTCTTGAGCCTGCTAGATTTATCAAGTTATCTATAGTTTTATTCCATTTTACCTTAACCATTGCAGCATACATTTATACTTTAGCTGATACTTAAGAATGGACATCTACAGTGCTGGTCCAACAGTTTGGAAGATATCCTCTGGAAAGTAGTGTTTGCCTTCCAAAAGCAACCAAGATGCACTTAGTTGTTATTAATTTTAATATTAAAATTATTATATTAAAATTAATAAAACTAACCTGTGAGTTTTCAGGATGACCTATTTAAATAGAGAGGCAGAATAAATATTGAATAAATCAAATACTAATGGCAAATCAGCTTTTTCCTAAATTTCTTTACACTGCTCTCTGTTCAGTGACAACATGTGAAATGAGAGCTTTCATCATTCCTGAAGCAATGTGCAATTTCTACTGTATCATCAGCATTCCATTGAAACTGTCCTAAAAAAGAATCCGAAATGTCCTGGGAGGAGACAAATGCTAGCTGATTGGATGAATATAATGCTTCCTTGCTGGCATGAATTTGCAGTGGATAATACTGTTAGATGAATGTAAGTAGGATTTTTTCTCCTTAAATTTTCCAATGAATGTTATGTGAAGTTGAATCACTGTGAAGTATTATATTTTTTTTAAATGAATAAATGACTAAGGATAGGCAAGTTTTTATTATAGACTATTTTTACTTTTTTGGTCTGTAGTCATTAAAAATCATAAATTATCTTAAGTTACTTGGCTTCCGAAAAGTAATATAAAGTAGCTGCTATATCTAATGCCTGGAAATATTTTTGTACTCTGGCTTGCAAATATTGAAATAGCAATCTATCCGCCCTAAGCACTAAAGTGCTTTTTCTGTCCATACATGGTGAGAATGAATATATATCCTGAAGGCCAAAACAACAAGATGAATGCCTTCACAAAACAAACAAAGCATGAAAACAAGTATTCCAATAATCTGAAGATATATTTAGAATTAGCTTCCAGTAATACAAATGTCTAGGTGGTAAAATGCACGAAATAGTATGTTGGCTTGCAAGGTAGTCTCTTATTTTTGATTAGAGGTCTTGGCTGACATAGAATAGCATGAGAATAAAACTGGGTTTTGGCTGCAGCGGTGACACACTGGCCAAACTGGGCAAAATGTATGAATACTGACCTTATCATTAACAAGAATGCTGCTTGTGGCAGAGGTGTGGCTATGCCTAGTGACTTGGTCTATACCCTTATATTCAATTGTGTCTTATTCTTGGAGACTGCCAGGACAAGCCCCTGCAGTTTTCTTAGCAAGGTTTTCAGAAGTGGCTTGCCATTCCTTCTTCCCTAGAGCTGAGGGAAAGAGATTAACCCAAAGTCACCTGGTTGACTCTGTGCCTGAAGTGGTACTAGAACTTAAGAGTCTTCCCAGTTTCTAGCCTGGTGCCCTAGCCACTGCATCAAACTGCCTCTCATTTTCCTTTTCTCCAAAAAGTGTTTTATAAAGACCTCAATCGCCTGGCTGAGGTGTTATGAGGGGGTTGAATTCAAATTTATGCAAATTTGCAAAAAGTTATCCTCTTTAACTGTGAAAAATAAGGATGTGCTCACTCCTGCTCACTTAAGGATTTAATGAAAGCCCCCCAAAATGGGCAAGTGTGCATTTATTTTTGCTTGCAAATGCAATAAAAAGTAATGATAATATAAGACTGTTGAAAAATGGTAAGGCTGCAAGTATAGCTGGTATACCTGAAGAAATGGATATAGACATGGCTTGCTTACAAATGCCCCCCCCCACTTGTTTAATTGTTTATGAAAATTGCAGCTGTGCCTGACAATTAGAAGAATGCCACCACTGTTGCCCTCTATAAAAAAGAAAAGTGACAAAATTTCATGTAAAAACTGTAAGAGCATTAATCTCTTAAGTATTGTTGGGAAGGTGTTTAGCAAAATTTTGATTGAAAGGCAACAAGAATGACAATGTGCAGTATGGCTTTATGCCAGACAGGTGATGTTCAGACTAGATGTATATTCTTCAGTAAGTCACATTTGACAGTCAATTTGTGAGATAGGCAGCCATACACATTTTGATGAAAAAAATGTACGAATATAAGAAAGTATATTTGCAATGAGAACTTAACAGTCCTATATTAATCCTCTCTGGAACTAGACACATTCAATAAAATCTAGGACTCTACTTGAACATACATAATCAGCCACAGCAACCTAAATGAGATGCTAAGTAACTACAGTATATCAAACCAGCAACTATATTTGTGTAGAAATGTGCGTCTCTGTGTATAACGTACATATAGCTTCAGGTGCAGATATTTTGCACAAGTACTGTCTGGAGGAATAGATTATCCATCCCCCAATTCAACAGCAGAAAATGGAGAAAGAAAGATGAAGATATATTTGAAGTTAATTTTAAAAGATAATGAATTATATTCTCACCAAACAATAAATATGAAGAAATTAAGAGATCCTAACAAATATATTGGTTTTACTATGTTAAATATTTTTTTTACTAATCTTGACAATCTTCTGAGTTAGGCCTTATCCATGGTATACCTGGTGTATGCATTATTTATGCATTTAATATTCATGTTTTGTTCCTAACAAAGATATTTTTCATTTTGTGATATGTAGTCATTGTTGCTGGCTTTAAGCAAGGATCAAGGGTTGTTAAGCAAGGATCTTTTCATGACTTTTCATGACATCCAACAAGCAAAGTCAATGGGGAAACCAGCAGGAAGTTGCATGTCCTGGATGACCTATAAGTAGACCAGAAGGCAGGTAAGTGGTTGCTGCGGCATGACACACATGCAGCCAAGTGGAATTGGGTGTTGCCAGATGTGGGATGGTGTGCAGGTGGCTGTTGTGGTACTGCATATAAGTGGTGGAGAATGCACTGGTGGTCCTGTGACATCACATAAACAAGCTGGGAGTGGATGCTGCCAGGTACAGGAGAGTGTGCCGGTGGTAACCAAAGGGTTAACATAAGCACAACTGACAGTGGCTATTGCTGAGGTGGTAAGTTGCTAGAGGGATACCACAATGAGGTGTGAGGACATCTGGACATGGCTGCTCCCTTGGAGAAAGAAGTGTACAGATGGCTGCAGCACCACCACCCAAGCATAGCTGGGTAATGCATGCACTATGGAGTGAGCATAAAGAGGTGCTCAGGGCAGACACACTGGCTCTGGAATGCAAGATTCCTGGGATTCATATTCCATAGTCAGACTCATCCAGAAAAAAAGTGGCAGGTGTAGGAGTGACTTACAAGAGCAATGTTCCCTATCAGCTTCTCCACTGGCTTCGTTTGTAGGAAGCTGGTAGAGAAAGTTGCAAATGGCAATCATGCGTCCCTGGGATATTGCAACTGTTGTAAATTGGAGACAATTACCAAGCGCCCAGATCATGATCATGTGACCACGGGGGTGGGGACACAGCAGGAACTTGGAGGACCAATCGTTAAGTGTAACTCATTTAGTGTAACTTCAAACAATTGTTCAATGAGTAGTCATTATCCAAAGATTACTTGTATTAGCTCTGATATAAAAGTCAGTAAGTAATTATAAATTAATATTATATTAAATTATTTTTAATAGCTGCTGTATTTGTGGTCATGGCAAATCCAATTTTGTTAGGAAAATCATAGCTGCCTGACTATTTTCAGTTACTCCAGAAGCACTATTAAATCAAGGAGAGAGTTTTGACCCATCTACACATATCAGTATAGATGGGATGGCCTCAGGATCACTTTTTAAAAAAGTATTTCAAGTGTTGAAATATTTCTGTTGTCAATGCTTTCAAGCTATCATTCTAAGTTACACAAACACTTACATAAAAGCTTCACTTAGATCTCAGATAAAATGTTCTTGATTAAAAGGGAACAACTAGAAAAAAAAAAGACACATTCTTCAGTTTACATTTATGTATACATTTCCAAGCCAAGACCTTGAAATTCGTTTTATTTGTTACACACAGCAGATTTCAGCTTCGGCATGCATTACATTAGCTGTCCAGGCAGATTAAAGGCTCTCTATTCCCTCGCCTTTAATTTTTGTGTGCTGCTTTGTGGAAGGTGCCAGCTTCAGAACAGACAGTTCTGCTAAGAAGGACATGGGGGTGGGGAACATAGCACTAAGAAAATTTAAATAGGACTTGTGATCAGAATAATCCATAAAAGGGAGCATTTTAGAAGAACACGCTACATCTTTTTGCTTTATTTTAAAATAAATTTTAGTATATGTGCCAAGGCAAGATATCTGAATGCAATATCAATGGATATGGCCTAGCTTTTCTACATCTGATTCTCAAACTAGAGGCACAGCCTAGGAATCTGTCTCCCTCCTCGCCTCTTTTAAATATCTTAAGTTTTTTTCCTTTCATTTTTAACTTTGGAAAGTATACGTATTTTCCTCCTTAAAAGTTGTATGTTATCCTCCCCCCTTTTGAACGTATCATAGCACCAGGAAAAGCATTTCCTTTCAAACTAATTTTTGTGTGACAGAAGAGCAAGCATATAAAAGCAAATGAAATTAAACTTAAGAGTAACCAAATCTAACTTTCAAAAAGCTTCTGGCTTTAGTAAAACTGCTTTATCAAACTTGAATGATAACTGCAAGTCTTTGCTGATCGTTGACAGAGCTCTTCTATTTTGGGGGGCTTCCGTTTCTCCCTCCCCAGAGTTAGAGGAAAAAGATACAGTGCACATTTTTACATTCTCTAAGCCTGCAGTTGTTTTTATGTAAGAAGCAATTTGTTTGGGTCATATCAGGTCAAATGGGAAGCCTGCCCAGCTCTTGGTTTTAAAGGAAAAACATACAGAAAAACACAAAAACACAGCAGTTTCCTTCGTTAAATTCCACTCTACCTGCTATGGGCATGAAGCCACAATGGAATTTCCCACCCTGGCTGAGGGCACCAGAACTTATATTTTAGAGCATTTGGCAATTTATAGAAAAATATTGCTTTCAAATGAACTTTGAGGCAAGGCTATTAATACTCGGCATACGAGTGCTCTAAAATTAAACAATGAAAATACAGACCAATTGGATGTGGGCTAATTCTGAAAGTTCCTAATTGGAGCCAGCCTCCTTTGGTGTCCATAACCTGAAGTAATCCCACAAAAGATAAATTCACTTTTATGAGATTAAAAGGTAAGACTACGAAGTTACTTTTACTTTGTTAGACCAACTGATCATGTCGTTTCTTTGCATAATTTCTTTGATTGTTGTGAGGTGCCCAAAGTAACAGAGAGTCAAAAGCATTAAAGTTTAATATATTAACATTGATTGCATAATCAGCCAGGTGTTGAGATTGCATTGGGCCTTTTTATCTACTTATCAAGTCCTTCCCAAGGACCTGGGTTAGGCAGAAGTTATTTGATGGTATTGTCCCAAGATATAAACTGTTCCAAGTAAAGCTACCTTTTGCAATTGACTGATATTATTATTATTTGGTAGTATGAGCTCTTCAAGCTCAAGAAGGAGTTTTTTTGCAGAGGTAGCTGGTGATGAGTGTTTTACCAGGAATGTTATCACTTCCTATTTCCATAGCTATTAATGAATACTTTTAGGTGTATATGAGATATGAATAAATATTTCAGACCAAAAATCATTCTGTACATTTTCTAACTAGAAAAAAGTCTGTAGAGATTCTCAGTCATTCAGGGAGGATGGTGGGTAATGAAAGGATTTATATTCTTTAAAGACAGCTGATTATTTGCAATCTTTTAGAGAGTCATTGAAGGTTGGAGGTTTATCTTTGTCTTCAGGGTCACCTGAGTAGTGCTCATGGTTCCTGCAGTCTGCAATTTTTTTCATCTGGAAATCCATTCCTATTCCCACACCTTCCAAAGGGTGTGCATCCAAAATGGTATAGCCAAAAGTCTGTCGGAATATAAATCTTTCTATTCCCCACTATCCTGTCGAAACCGAAGAAGCTTCTTAGATGAGAAGCAAAATGTCTTTAAAAGAAAAAACAAAAAAGTCCAGTTGCCTCCTGAAAAAAGTACCTTTGGGTCTAACTAGAAAATATATCCTTACTGATAACAAAATCAGTATTGATAACATTGCCCAATTTAGATAATTACATTGGAACAAAGTAAGCAAAGATCAAATAAATACACCATATTTATTCTAATGCACAAGTGATACTGCATTGTCTATCTTACTATCCTATAATGAAAAGCAAAGACCTGATTAGACTAGTGCAAAACAGAAAAATAATGCATAATTCTTTCTGCACATGTTATTTTCCCAATCCAAAGAACCTGCTCGTTATATTTTTCCTTTAGTACAACAAATCGTTTGATGGGAAGTGACTCTACATCTGTAAAATAATTGTAGGATAAGCACTGCTCCATAGTAATGCCAAACCAAATGAATTATCCTTCAAGTCCTAGTTTAGAATTAAAATTAAAATGACAGAATCTCTCAAAGGGAAAGTTTTATTTGCTATTGCAGAAAAGTTAACCAAATGGACTGAAATGTGGTCCCAAAAGGGTCATTAAGTTAAACATGGATCCGATACTTTCAGTTAAATGCAAAAATATGAATCGGAATGTGTTTGAAAATGTATGCACAAAAATATATGAAATTCACACTTTGTACCTTACAGAACCCTTGCAGGAAGAAACATTAAACTTCTATTGTCAATAAGTAACCTTATATTTACAAGATTGTGATACTGCTTTGGAAACTGTTCTTTGTTGTCTCTACATGAGTGGGACACAACAGAAAACAAATTCTGAGGCACATTTAAAGTCTGCAAATGAATTGGCTGCTTTAACAATCCAAAACAAGTGATTCACAGGCACTCATGAATGTTTTTTGAGAACCTTTTAAAAATATTTTTCTTAGCCTTAATATCAAATACATGTGTGATCATTAGCTTAAGACAGGAAAAGCTAATCAGTTCATTGTCATAGCTAGGCATAACTTCTAACTATCATAGATGCCTTACTTAAGAATCAATTGCCCAAGACAAAGGATTTATTCATTCAGTATAATGATGTCACAAGAGAACTGAATGTTTTCAGCTTAGTAACTACTTAACATTAACAGATTGGCACTTCTCAATTCAAAAATCCACTCCATCTATAAGCTGAAACATTAGATGCAAGTTCATATGATTAATACGCTGCTGGGCTGTATCAGTACCTCTTAGTACCTTCTCATAAGTAATTTACAGATTGTAGGGCATCTGAGGCTACAAAACACAAACTGGAATATGTTTGAAGCAATCCCCATTATTTATGCTTATGGTTGTTCATGAAAGAAATAAAGTATCAAAAAGTAGAAAAAACAAAATGGTACAACAATGCTTTTAAAAAGGTCTGTGCCCTACTGATTTTACAATACAGAACTGAAAGTCAAGAAAATGGCTCTAAAGAACTGGGAAAAAAAATAGAAAACTGATTAAAACATTAATTTCAGCACACTGAGAAACTCAAAGAAATTCACTTTTTATCCCCTGATTAGCTTCCAGATCTGTGCATGGGCTAAATGTGGAACCTTGAAAGTAGGGGTGTGATTGAACCAGTGTAACAACTGTTCGGTGAGGGTGTGTGCTCCGTGTTTTAAAAAGCTAATACCTTCAACTGCAGCTGAAGAAAACAGTTGAAAAGCATGCAAATCAACTGCTCTAACAAAAAGACATAAAGCTGTTGTGGTTCACTGGCAGCAGATGCAGACGGCTGAGGTCTCGGAGAGCGAGGACTCAGATGAGGGGGCTGCATGTGATGCAGGGATGGGGCCAAGACTATCAGGGAGTGGAATGCTGCCTTCGCAGATTATGGAGGCTGGCAGCAGTGATGAAGATGTTCCCGAGGAGCCTGTGCCCAGTGCATGTGCACTCAGGGCTGTTCGAAGGAAAGAGCAGCTGCAGCAGCACAGGTGACTCAGGAGTAAGGCTGCAAGGTAATGGCTCCTCCCTCAAGAGATAAAAGCCAACTGAAAAACCAGAGTTCTTTGCAAGAAGCAAAGAAGTTTTTGCACTCAAGCCTGATGGACATTTGGAATGTCTTAGTTGGTGTTTGGAGAATCTTTGTGTTTGAAATATTTCAGAATAACTTTATCTACTGTTCTTGGTAGCCTTGCACAACCTTGGTAAGGCTTGTTCTTATGAGAGACAATTAGTTTGAAACAGCCTTTTAACCGTGAAGGAACAAAATTCGTAAAGAATCATTAAAAGATTTTTCTGTTACCTCTGATTTGTGTTTGTTTCCTTGGAACAAGGTTTGGGTCAGAACAAAAGTATAGGAAAGAGCAGGGATGGGTGAGTGGGCCTACATGCTCATCGGAGCGAACTGGTTTGGAGCCAGCTGATCATCAGAACAAAGGGTTCACTCGAACCTGTCCGAACCGGGAGAATCCCATCCTGCTTGAAAGTAACATGAGTTAAACCAGTTGAAAGAGAACAGCAGATTAACTAACTAATTCATTTCTTCACACCAATTCTTCCAAGATGCCATTCTTTTGCTGTTCTCTTTTAACTGGTTTAACTCCTGTCACTTTCCAATGAAAAAAACAAGGCATTATTATTAATCATCACACAGTCAGCCAGATGTTCAGACTGGGTTTGGCATTTTTGTCTACCTGTTGAGTCTTTACCAAGGACCTGGGATAGACAAATCTGGATGCTTGATGGTGTGACAGATATTGTCGCAGGATGGAAGCAGATCCAAATAAAGCCACCTTCTTCAATTGACTGATGGCAAATTTGTCAATGCCTATGGTGTTCAAGTGGCGCTCCAGTTGTTTTGGTTTATTATTATTATTATTAGTAGTAGTAGTATTAGTATTAGGAATGCACCTTGACTTAAAGTGGTATACAAAGGATAACAGCTTAAAAAAATATAATACAAGCCAATTCAAAAACATATATAGAAAAATAATCCAACTCTATCAATCCTTTATCAACTCTAGCCCAAATAACAAACAAGCCCAAAATACATCAGAAACAATTATGTTACATCTCAAGAATCATGGTAGTTGTTCTTAGTTAGTACCTGCTACAAAATAAATCAAGCTAGGTAGTAGGTGAAAATAGGGTAAGTTGCAGGAATAACAACACTCACAAATATCCTTACAATTATAAGTCCTCAAAATGTTAGCCATCTTGCAAAGGGTTCCAGTTTGAGAAAGGTTGCTAATTCCCTACAATGATGTAGGAACAAAACCTGAAGAGAAACAGGAAATAGCTTCAAAGAAAAAACAGATATAGTGTAAGGGATATTAGTATGATGTTGCTAAAGATACACAGATAAAGATTTTGAGAAAAATGCACATGTGACTTTGTGGCTGCTGCTAAACTTAATCGGTTTCAGTAGATCTTTTGCATTTTGTTATAAATAATAGAAGTTACATACTGTACTTTTATTATATCTTACATCTGAGGACTTCTTATGACTTAATTAAAAGGGATACTGCCAGGTTAAAAATCACAGACTTTTTTATTAAGTAATTTCCTTACCTGTATTACTAATAACACTTTGGGTTATTAAGCAGAAACAATTTTTAAAATCTAATTTACTACTTTATGTATTTAGGCAATTGACTTTTTACAGCATCCAGGGAAATGAAAATAGGTTGTCAGCTTCCATTTCTGCTCATTATCAATTCTACTGCAGATTTTTTAACATTAGAACTGGGTTCTGGATTTTGGAATTTTTAAAATAAAAGGGAGCTGTACCCCCCCAAAATAGGGCTTTTACCCGTTTGCTTAAAAAACTGACAATTTTTAAAACTCTGATCTTTTTTTAAAAAAAATCTGTATTAGCATCAAATGGCTTTCAAGCTATCTCAAATTTCTTTTCATTTTTACAAATCAAATATTGCAGGCTGGACCATTCTAATCCACTCTATAACTACTGTATATAAATGGCCATTCTATGTATCTTAGTGCAGTCACAGAAAATTTTTCAAAACCAAGTTTGCATTTGGTGAAAGACATCACTTTGGTACATGGGATTTACAGGATAAATGAGTATATAAAAATATGACTGGGTTAATTTTTGAAAATTTTTGCTTCGTATTTCTGTTAGCAAGGTTGTTTAAATTGAATCTATTTGAAAGCGTTAATGCACCTTGTTTCTCATGAGCAAAAAAAGAAGTTTAAAATGAATGACAATTTTTGCAATCTGCTATCGCGTTTCTATTATCATTTTGGAAGTGATTGACTTTAGCCAAGCATTACATTTAAATATAGTTATTTTTTGTACTTTGTTTGTTGCACACAAGAACCAATAAACTCCCCACACATTGGGCTTATTGACAAATAATGATAGTGAGCATTTATGGAAACTGAAATGTCAGAATAAACTTTTCATCGCCATTCCCAAATAAGATGACAATTCAACATAACATGGAGTCAATACACTGATGCACTGTTTAAAACAATTGGAAGCTATAGTTGTAAAAGTGCCATGGACTAAGAAAAGCAGTAATAAGTAGAAGTGGTACAGTCCCCAAATTTGTAAGATGCGTATATAATAAAGAGTGATTTGCAAAGAAGAGACTACCTGAAATTAAACAATTCGCCAACATACTGATCTTGTGAAAATTGACAGTTGCATGTATTCCTGAAGACAGAACTACAGGTAGTCTTCAACTTACAACTACAATTGATGTTGCTGAGTGAGAAATTTGTTAAGTGAATTTTGTCCCATTTTACACTTTCCTGCCACATGTGTTAAGTGAATCAGTGTAGTTGCTAAGTTAGTAACATGGTTAAGTAAATCTGGCTTCCCCATTGACTTTGCTTGTCATTAGGTCGCAAAAGGTGATCACATGACCCCAGAACCCTGCAATTGTCATAAATATGAGCAAGTTGTCAAACATTGGAGTGTAAATTGTGTAACCATGAGGATACTGCAACGGTCATAAGTGTGAAAAATGGTCTTACTTTTTTCAATGCCATTGTAACTTTGTATCATTAAACAAACTGCTGTAAGTCAAGGATCACTTGTAAAGCTGACATTATACCCAAGGTAACTGTTAAGAAGTATATCAATCAAAGATATATATTGGGATGGATGGATGCAAAAAAATCCCTGATGAATGACATAATATATCAGTGCTTATATTTAAATGTAATGTATCTGATAATAGAATGCTTCAAGCCAGTACTAATATGAAGAGGGAACTGGGTGTCCATTTCTATCACCTTTGGCTGCTGCTATTGCTGCTACCTTTCATCTGAATGCTCTTCCACGCTAAGATAAAATATGAAAAATACCTGCATCGATAATATGTCTGGATCAAAGTGCTATCAAAGATTTCAACATAGCCATTTCCATTGGCATGGTATTTTTTCAGTGTGATTGAACAGTTTGCTTTTCATTTGCAAGAGGAAAGAAAAAATGCAAGAGGAAAGTTAGTTCTTTCTCTTTCCCTCTCATTATGTTTATTTGTGGAGCTATGCTTGAATACAACAGACAGAAAAGAAATATAATGAAACCATTTACAACAAGAAGAACATTCCCAATAGTCCTCTCTAAAGATTAAGAAAAAAGAGTTGTCAGAATTAAACTGTTGCATACTTCCAAATATGTAGGATCAGAAAGTATCAAAGTACTATGCTTTTTTAAACATTTACTACACTTAACCTCTTTTCTGAACAAAAGTTTATATCAAGTTAGCTATTAACCATTTAAAAAAAGATTCAGTACTGGAACATATAGTAATATACCCCACTAAAATTAATAACCAATGAATCAATAGCTGGGACAAAATTGAAATGCAAATTTGCATTAACTCATTACTTTAAATAGAATTCAATGAGTTTTAATTAAATTTTTAGTAAGAGATCAGGCCAAATGTGCATGATTGAATCTCTGCCTTTGTTTATATCAGTCATAAAATGCACATTATAACAGGCAGGGTTTCAACTGCAGCCTCATAACTCTCATCTTGATTTTTTGGCTGGACAACTTGGAGCAGGGGAAAAAGAGTATAAATATCCTTTTCTGAAGAATACAATGCCTTTACACAGGATCATAATGATAATAACAGGTAGACGTGGAGGGCTTTAAAATGAATATATTAAATTGCATCAAAAATAATCAGTGTTTCCTGCAGGTCTTTAAACATATAAAAATGAAATTAACACAGTGCCATGCAACGATTTCATTCCAGTTTACTCTATTATTTTGCACCAAGAACAATTCTAGTTACTCTTCCAAGGCAGCTTCAATAAAAGCATACCTTTAACTATGATGGAACCACAGCATGAGTAAGTTGCCAGCTCCAACCAACTGGAACTGTTTGTGCTCCTTTGATTCAAATATGTATTTTTCTGTGAAAAAAATAAAGAGGCGTTGCTTTTTAAAGAAGGTGATCCATGCCCTTTCCCAAGAGCTTTTTCTTCTTTGGATCTGAATAGCTGTATATTTTGTGCATTTCCTCATTATTATGCATATTGCTTCCTACTATTTTTAGACCACAAACTTTGTTCTGGAGAGTGACAATCAATATATACATTTTGCTACATTTAAAATACTGAACATTTCACTACACCCTTAAATCACAAAAGCCTGTTAGTGGCTTATCTTGGACATATGTTTATCCAAAATCTATGTTGAAAATAAAACTGTGATTGGCATAGAGTAGAAAAGAAGGACATTATTTTTTCTTGGTGTTTATCCTTCACTTAATAACTACAATAAGCTCTTCACAATTCAGCCTTGATTATGTTTAACAGTATCTTACGGACACATCTGCTGAAAATAAAGATGTAATTAATTTTCATTGTGGGTTTCCTTTCTCAAAAGCTTGTTAGGGCCTATATACAGTATTCACCATATTCAACTTGAATTCTAAACTGTTTCAGAAGTTACAATTAGTAATCCAGAATTGTTGGGGAACTAGTTAGACTGTGGTGGCCTACTTCCATAAATATCTCTGGATTTCAATCAACTGAATAAATACTAATATTTTGTCCTTTGTCTATGTATGCTAAGCACATCATACACTGTCTGGAGCTCTTAGGAGATAATCCATTAAGACTACACCACATTAGCCACAAAGCAAATGTTACATTAAAAATATTAAAATGTTGATGGTAGTTTAGCTTGAGATGTATTCCCCTTTCCTATGATGAAGAAAGAGTACATCACAAATTCTGAATTGCTTCTCTATGAAATGGAGAAAATCACACACAAAAACAGTAATTAAAAAGCATTTCCTGGAAATGATTATCTTACTTTAGCTCAATCAACTAATATATTCTGTAAGAGTAAGAACATTCTACAAATATTGTAGGGTATGTGGACTAACATCTTACTGCAAATCATTAGTGATCACTAATTATTATTAATGTGAAGCATCTAAAATATATAGTTGTTTTGCCAGAAGTAGCTACTCCATGCTGGAAGCCATCACAAGTCAATATATTTTAGCAGAAAGATTGGCAGTTAGGTATTTGTGTAACCGGGTCCAGTTTCAGTCACTAATATGTCCACTTTTTCTAAAAAAACAACAACCCCAAAACAAACAAGATCTATAGGAAGAATCTTTCCCATAGTTCTCAGAATGCTGACGCCTGTCAAAGTAAAAAGAAAATAAAAGGATCATGGCAGCATGAGCAAAGAGTAAGTCTCAGTTTGCAATCATGCCAAGACATAATTATTTAAGGATAATTTGTTGAAAAAGCCATAGTGGCCTGGCCTGGTTCAGATATAACACTTTCATAAACTATGGTTTAGAAAGATAGTGGTTGATCCCACATAATGCACTATTAATACAATATTAAACAAACCATATTATACTTTATAGCAATGTGTGAATTCAGCAACGTGAATTCAGCCAAAGGTAAGAAAGAACAAATAAAAAAGAAAGCTCTAAAGAAACACCATAATAATCTATGTAGGAGCTGAAACAGTATTCTTAGAAAATAACACATTTACTTTACAGAGGAACATATGAGATAATTTTGAAGAAGGAATGTAAGCAATGTTAAGGAAACAACTCAGTCCTGCAAAAGACACTCAAGTATAAAAAGCCAAATCAAGATAAGAATATGACTGTTTCATATAACATGAAGTAAAACAATATTTTGTCAAATTATCAAGATTCCATTATTATACCTACAAGAATGAAGAAAGTTCCAGAAGTGCTTGTGTTGTCTATTATCTAACCTGATTTATCTCAAAGGGCCAATATATACAGTATAATACATTTATGTATCATCATAAGCATTCTGAATACTGGTAATCAAATTTGTTCTGAAGTTGTAAATGGTCTTAATTGTTCACTATTCTTTTTCTAATTCATCCTCCTAGAGGATCACACAATATCCCCCTAAATATTGTTAATTGAACACTGAAAGGAAGTATTTCTTTTATGAAAAAACATCAGTACCATGTGAATGATCCCAATATGATTATTTGGAGACAACACAATTTATTTTAAATTCAAAACAAAATCTTGAATGCAAATTTAATAAATAATGCTCCATAGCATATAACACCTATTTTAAAAATTATCCCACTTCAGACTGATGCTAGTTTGATTATGTAGCTAGTACCTATGTCACCCTCTTTAAATAAGGATCTTCAGTCTCTTTCTACAGTTAACTTCCAAAATGTTTTCAAGTTCTGAATCGTTATCTGGTATCTGCAACAGATCAAATGACTACACAAATTGGAGCTAAATCTGAAGCAAACAGTAATCACTACTGTAATCACTAATCAAGGGATTGAAATTCAGCAATATTATCAATATTGCTCTTAAAAAAATCTAAATATTCTCTTGGATTTAGTTGTCCACTGCCCTTATGTCCATTAACGTGCTATTTTCTACCAATTTTGGAAGATATATTTCATTTGAATTATAATATTTTCAAGGTATTGGATTACCTCTGAAGAGAATACAGATTATATATGATGGCATTATAGAAAGCTTTTCTCAACAGCCTCACTACTGGTTCATAGGCTGAAAATGATGTTTTTGATGTATAAAGTCAATTGACATTGGTCTTTTTTTTTTGCATTCATTATTTGATTTGATTTACAGTACTGTTTATTCCTAAGAATTTTATAAGTTCTGTAAAAACCCCAGTACAATGATATTTATGTTATTCCACAAACACATAGCACAAATGAAAGTAATGGAGGTATATGATAACCAAGGAGCTAATTGCAAAATTTAACATATACAATAGGTCAAAGAAACCTTATGTGGACCATGATAAGAAATATATTACTTCTTGGTATACATTCACACATGAATAATCTCATGTAGGAGTTACATGTCTGAAAGAAGGAATTCTATGTAGGTTTCTGATGGGTTTCTATTTATTACAGTCTAGGTTTTGAGAAATTATTTAAAAGAACCAAAGAATTGAAAACATACATGCAAGGACATGCAAAAAGCACCTCTTTTCCAAATGTTATAGCAGTTGCCTCTTTCTTCAGGTTTGTAGAACTGTCTAAGAAGTTGTTTCTAAACTATTTCCATTCCAAGCTAGGGGGTACTTCTGGAGCCATCATGTGAACCTGGGAAAAGATGTGGCTGCTTTATTAATTGAAAAAAGATGATTCATACATAGCAATAGCAATAGCACTTAGACTTATATACCACTTCACAGTGCTTTTACAGCCCTCTCTAAGCAATTTAAAGACTCAAAAAACATTTATCCTGTAATATTTGTCCCAGCTTTTATGTATTTTAGCGTAGCAGAAGCAGAAAACAAATAAGCAAATCCTAATCTGAAGGAATATATCCCATGTGCCTGGATCCTGCTTTGATGAACACTCTCATACAGCTAGAATGGTACAGTAGAAGCACAGATTTATGAGATGCATACATCTCAGTTTTTGTTTCATTCTCCTAGCAGCCTTGAAAAGATTTGATTTCCCAGCAGTACTACTAATACACAGGAAGTTGTTTAAAAAGTCACTTGTCCTGTACATGTGCCAGTTTTCTTACCTGCCAACGAAACTAATATTACACAAGTTTCCACCCAAGATGTCCATAAAGCTTTATCCATTAGTTACTTCAAAGTGCACAATATTCTCAAAAGCCTAGTGATATGTAAGCAAAAATAATTCTCAGAGTTCTAAACTAGGTCCAAAGCTATTTCAGGTATTACCAAAATGCTCTGTTGAGGTACATTAAATTGCCATTGTACTGAAAAAATAATTAACAACCTACATTTTGGGGGATCCATTATGTGAACTATTTAACTGATCAGTGATTTAGTCAGAACTTGGAGCAATCAAGGGACAAAACATAAAACACTAAAGCCAAATCTTTGAAGAGCTGCTTTGACAAACTAAGATAAGAATAGGGACATTTTATTCTTCTCATTAAGGCTAAAGAACATATTAAAGCAAAGTAATTAGAAGTGCTGGTCAAAAGCATCTCTTCTGATGACTTGTCAATTTAGCTAAAGTTCTTAAAATCTATCACTATATAATGGCTTCACAGTTGCTCAAGAAAAAAAAGTAATGACAATTTTAATTGCCAATATAACTTATAAGAAAAATCTAATGTAAGCAAATAATTTAATAACAAATGGAATGAAAACAAGGTCATTGTTTTCAATCCAAAGGTAACTATGTATTTAAAAATAAATGCAATATATTTTAACTTTTACTTTGCTACAGACTTGCTATTTTGATTGTGAAATTGAACTGTTATTGGTTTATTATATATTATATTGTACATTTGACTATTTTTAATTTACACTATTCTCAACCTGACATAAATATTATCCATAGAATATAAATGTCTTTATTAATGCCTTAATTGAATTAATAAAATACAGACAACTAAATCTTTATTTACAGTACTTGTTGTCTATTTTACAAAAGGAAAAAAACTGAAAATATAATCAGAAAGGTAATTCTAAATATACTTTGATTCTGTGACTCATTTAATTCAATTTCACTTATGTTATTTTACCTTAATGTGACCTACACTGCAGACTGTCTCACATGTGCTTTTTCTTTCAAAAGGCAACTAGACTATGCTTTTTTCCTTAAGAAAACAAAAATGATGTTTTGTTTCTTATCCAAGAAGCTGGATGATGGGAGATGGAAGGATTAGTTCTGACAGGATAGGGAACGGAATAGAAAGATTATATTTCTTTGCAGTCATCTGGTGATTAGTACTTTCTCTGAGAGATTATTACTTTCTCTGTCTTGTTTTCTTTATATCATAAGCTGCCTTAAACTTTTAAACAGAAAATCATAATATAAACTGAGCAAATAAAATACATCAACAGGATTAACCAAAACATTTCTAGTAGAGAAGCAATATATGGTGGTATTCTTTAAACCAATTACCATCAACTTCTTGGACATCTTAGGATAACTATAAGTTCCATCAAATGACTGTATCCTACAGAAGATTATGAACGGTGATCTCATATGATATGTAGTTCCTGTCAACTTTCTTTGCCATTCTACAATTTTATGTTAATACTATTGTTGGTAATCAGCAGTACAGTTTTTCACCAATTGTAGTCAGAGACTTATGAAAAGTATAGTGTAAATCTTAAATTGGAAGTACAAGTAACAAAGAAATATTGAAAAATTTCCCTAAGGAAAAATGAAAAGCCTGTTGAAGCAACTATATAGGAGAAAGTAGGTTTGTTGTTACATTTTCACTTCAGCAGATTTACAGAACAATTTCTATGCATCCTGCTTTGTTTCTTTTGTTTTCCATAGTTTCTGGTAGCATCTCAAGGCAAGCTTCT